>NC_141535.1:16841428-17142142 GCF_021556685.1 Rattus norvegicus | reverse complement strand
CACACACACACACACACACTATCTCACACCATTACCATCCAAAAAACATAGCAGAAATTAGCAATCATTCATATTAATATCTCTCAGTATCAATGGTGTCAGTTCCACAATGAAAAGACACAGGCTGACAGAATGAATAGGAAAACAGGTTCCATCTTCTGCTGCATTCAAGAAATACACCTCAATATCAAAGATATGCATTGCCTCTGGGTAAAGGGTTGGAAAAAGATTTTCCAACCTAATGAACCCAGAAGCAAGCTGTTTCAGCTATTCTAATATATAGTAAAATCGATTTCAAAACAAAATTAATCAAAAGAGATGGAAAATGATATTTTATATTCATCAAAGGAAAAATACCCACCAAGAAAATGTCTCAATTCTTAAAAATCTATGCCCCAAATGAATCCACATTCATAAAAGAAATATTACTAAAGCTTATATCACACATCAAAATTCACTCATTATTAGTGAGAAACTTTATTACCTGACTATCAGCAATGGACAGATCATCCATAAAAAATTAAACTGAGAAATAATGGAACTAACAGTGTTATAAATCAAATGCACCCAACATATGTACAGAACATTGACTACAGGGAAATGCAAATCAAAACATAGACTACAAACTCAGACTCAAAGCAAATCTCAATATGTCAAACAATATTGAAATAACCCTTAGTATTTGGTCAGACCACTGGGGATTAAGGCCTGACACAACAGAAACCAATGATAGCTTACAAACTCATGGAAATGAACAACTTCCTATAAGTGCATTTTAAAAACTCTCAGTATTTTTTTATTCCCAGCTACCTCCGAAATGAATTAAGACAGGGAATACTACATTTATTTCATCAAATAGGCAAAGGACACTGTGGTTAGGACAAAATGGCAACCAACAGATTGGGAAAAGATCTTTACCAATCCTACAACAGATAGAGGCCTTATATCCAAAATATACAAAGAACTCAAGAAGTTAGACCACAGGGAAACAAATAACCCTATTAAAAATGGGGTTCAGAGCTAAACAAAGGATTCACAGCTGAGTTATGCTGAATGGCTGAGAAACACCTAAAGAAATGTTCAACATCTTTAGTCATAAGGGAAATGCAAATCAAAACAACCCTGAGATTTCACCTCACACCAGTGAGAATGGCTAAGATCAAAAACTCAGGGGAAAGCAGATGCTGGTGAGGATGTGGAGAAAGAGGAACACTCCTCCATTGCTGGTGGGATTGCAGACTGGTACAACCATTCTGGAAATCAGTCTGGAGGTTCCTCAGAAAATTGGACATTGAACTACCTGAGGATCCAGCTATACCTCTCTTGGGCATATACCTAAAAGATGCCCCAACATATAAAAAAGACACGTGCTCCACTATGTTCATCGCAGCCTTATTTATAATAGCCAGAAGATGGAAAGAACCCAGATGCCCTTCAACAGAGGAATGGATACAGAAAATGTGGTACATCTACACAATGGAATATTACTCAGCTATCAAAAACAATGACTTTATGAAATTCGTAGACAAATGGTTGGAACTGGAAAATATCATCCTGAGTGAGGTAACCCAATCACAGAAAAACACACATGGTATGCACTCATTGATAAGTGGCTATTAGCCCAAATGCTTGAATTACCCTAGATGTCTAGAACAAATGAAACTCAAGACGGATGATCAAAATGTGAATGCTTCACTCCTTCTTTAAAAGGGGAACAAGAATACCCTTGGCAGGGAATAGAGAGGCAAAGATTAAAACAGACACAGAAGAAACACCCATTCAGAGCCTGCCCCACAGCTGGCCCATACATATACAGCCACCCAATTAGACAAGATGGATGAAGCAAAGAAGTGCAGGCCGACAGGAGCCGGATGTAGATCGCTCCTGAGAGACACAGCCAGAATACAGCAAATACAGAGGTGAATGCCAGCAGCAAACCACTGAACTGAGAAAGGGACCCCCGTTGAAGGAATCAGAGAAAGAACTTGAAAAGCTTGAAGGAGCTCGAGACCCCTTATGAACAACAATGCCAACCAACCAGAGCTTCCAGGGACTAAGCCACTACCTAAAGACTATACATGGACTGACCCTGGACTCTGACCTCATAGGTAGCAATGAATATCCTAGTAAGAGCACCAGTGGAAGGGGAAGCCCTTGGTCCTGCTAAGACTGAACCCCCAGTGAACGTGCTTGTTGGGGGGAGGGCGGCAATGGGGGGAGGATGGGGAGGGGAACACCCATAAAGAAGGAGAGAGGGAGGGATTAGGGGGATGTTTGCCCGGAAACCGGGAAAGGGAATAACACTCGAAATGTAAATAAGAAACACTCAAGTTAATAAAAAAAAAGATTTCCCACATAATATCTAGGCACTCATTTATCTACTCTAATCCTCTAAATTAACATGGTTACCTCCCGAACAAAATTCCTGTGGTATTTGCATTTATTATTGTTTGGCTCTCTGGGCTTCATGTGTGCTCTGCCATGATGACCCCATTCTCTTAGTGAATCTTTATTCCTACCCCCAATCTTCCTTCGTATGGTGGTGGAAATCCCACCCTATTCTTTCTTCTGCCCAGCCATTGGTTGGTCAGCTTTTATGGACAAGTCAGAGAATAAATGGGGAGCAATGTTGAAACAGGAGAAACTAGGATTAGTATTGTAATGTCATGTCCAAATCGAAACAAGATATGGTGGCAGAGAAATCAGCACTTGAAGGATACAAGGATAATCTTTATACAGTGCACAAAAACATCATGTCAACAACTCTCTACTGAACAAGTACTAGGTCAAAACAGAAATAAAGAAAAAGAATTTAAAGACTTCCGAGAATTCAACGAAATTGAATGCACAACATAACCCAACTTATGGAACAAAATGAAAGCAGTGCTGAAAGGAAATTTCATAGCACCAAGTGCCTTTATAACGAAATTAGGGAGATCTCATATTAGCAAGTTAACAGCACACCAGAAAGCTCAAGAACAAAAAGAAGCAAACACACCCAAAAGGAGTAGAAGACAGGAAATAATCAAATTGAGGGATAAAATCGATAAAATAGAAACAAAGAGAACAATAAAAAGAATCTATGAGTCAACAAGTTGTTTCTTTGAGAAAATCAACAAGATAGAGAAACTCTTATCCAAACTAACTAAATGACAAAGAGAATATTCAAATTAACAAAATCAGAAACAAAAAGTGGGACATAAAAACAGATACCAAAGAAATTCAAAGAATCATTAAAACATATTTCAAAAATGTGTACTCTGCAAAATTGGAAAGTAGAAAAGAAATTAACAGTTTTCTAAATACATGCCATTTCCTAAAGTTAAATGAAAATTAGACAAAAAAAAAGCCACACACAAAAGAACACACATAGAAGAGAATTACAGACCAGTTTTCCTCATATACAGTGATGCAAAGATACTCAATAAAATATTCACAAACTAAATAAAAAAACCACATCGGAAAGATTATCCATTATGATCAAGGAGGCAGCATTCCAGAAATGTAGGGATGGTTCAGCACACGAAAATCTGTTAATGTAATCTACCATATAAACAAACTGAGTGAGAAAAAAATAGCACATAATCATCTCCTTAGATTAAAACAACACAAAACAAAAACAAACAAACAAACAAAAAGTTGCTAAAATGCAATACCCTTCAGGATAAAAGTTTTAGAGAGATCAATGATACAAGGTCCATACCTGAACTTAATAAGGGCAATATACAATAAATTGAAAGCCATTATCAAATTAAATGAAGAGAAACTCAAAACAATTTCACTAAAAGCAGGAACAGGACAAGGCGGTGTCTTTTCAATACAGTAGTTGAAGTTCTCGCTGCAGCAATAATACAACTAAAGGAAATAAAGGTAATATAAATTGGAAAGGAAGATGTCAAAGTATCACTATTTGCAGATGTTATGATAGTATACATAATTGACACCAAAAAGTTCTACCAGGGAACTGCTACCCCCGATAACCACCTTCGGTGAAGCAGAGGAAACTCCTCCATTACTGGTTGGAGTGCAAACTTGTGCAGCCATTTTGGAAGTCAATATGAAGATTTCTCAGAAATTTGGGAATTGATCTACCTCAAGTCCCAGATACCTGAGTCCTGAGCATATACCCAAAAGATGCTCCAGCATACAACAAGAATACTTGCTCAACTCTGTTCATAGATTTACTCATCATAGCCAGAAATTTGAAACAATCTAGATGTTCCTGTAGCAAAGAATGGATCAAGAAAATATGCCATATTTGCACAATGGAGTACTACTCAGCTATTAAAAACAAGACATCATGAATTTTACAGGCAAATGAATGGAACTAGAAAATATTATCCTGAGTTAGGTATTCTGGTCCCAGAAAAGCACTCATGGTATGTAATCACTTATAAGTGGATGTTAGCCATAAAGTACAGGATATCCAGAAGCTGAGTAACAAGGGGGATGCTTGAATCTCACTCAGAGGGGGAAATAAAATAGACATCAGAGGTGGATGGATGGAGGAAACATGGCAGTAGAGGTGTTGAGAATTGAACAGGAGTGGTAATCAGGTATGGGAAGAGGGGAGGTGTTCAAAGAGCTAGGAGAGAAAGGGGAAATTGATGTTGGTGGTGGGAATCTCAGGGATGATGCAGCCTCCTGGGACTCTGTGGGGTTGGAACCAGCTGACACTCCCAGCAGTGGGTGATATAGAGGCTGATAAGGTCACCTCATTTAGCCTGTCAGGACTTCCAGTGTATGAAGGGGGCACCAACTGACCCATAAAATCTTTCACCCAAAATTTGCCATGCCTACAAGATGTACAGGGATAAAAATGGAGTAGAGCTTGAGGGGATGGGCAACCAATGACTGTTCCAACTTGAAACACATCCCATGGGAGACTGAACTTCCTGACACTGTTAATGGTAGTCCTTTATGCTTGTAGACAGGAGCCTAACATAACTGATCTCTGAGAGGCTTCATCCAGCAACTAATGGAAACAAATGCAGAGATGTTCAACCAAACATTCGGTAGTTCTTGGAGAGTTTGGTGGAAGAGTAGGAGGAAGGATTGTTGGAGGCCGAGGGATCAAGGACACTAAAGGAAGACCAGATGAGGCAATACTTTGTGGCTAGGCCGCCACTAGATAAAACTGCCTGTTTCATCTGCAGACTAATACTGTCCAGAAAAGGACAAATTTTGCAGAATAGTTGACTGATAAACTCTGTCAAGACAGGGTGATCAGCCCTTCAAAATCTGCATTTCAAGAGTCTGTCAGTTGATTTCGGGCCAGAAGGCTGAAGACTTGCGCTCCCATGTTGCTAACTGGGGACTGTGCTACTGGAGATTTGTCCCTACAACTTCTCAGTTCTAGAAGCCATGTTAGGCTTCCTATGTGTATAGATATTTGGTCATTCTCAGATTTCTGACAGGGTTGAAGACTGATTATAGTCTCATAGCCTATCAGGCTGTTTAACTCTGAATATATATATATATTTTTTTTGGATAGGTATCAGATAGTATACAAGCTAGCCAAGATATGATATAAATTTTAAGCCTTTCTTAAGCTGGAATGGATAACTAAATGTTCTGTTTAACTGAAAAAAAAAGATCAACAGAGTTAAATAACCTGGGACCAAGGGGGCTCAAAGATCACCAAACAATGAGCATACATGATCTATACCTATGTCACCTACACAAAAATAAAAGAAATGAAGCATGGTCTCCATGTGAGTCCCCCAAAAAGTGGTGTGGGGATGACTCTGACTTTGTTGCCTCCTTTTGGATCCCTTTCCCCTAGTTAGCTGCCTTGCTGGCCTCACTTGGGAGAGGATGTGTTGCAACTTGATCTATTGCAACTTGATGTGTCAGGGCTGTTGGTACCCATAGAGGAGGGGGAGCTTCTCTTCTCAGAGGAGAAGGGGAGGGGTGTGAGAGTCGGACTGAAAGGAGAGGAGGGAGGGGTGCTTTGATAAAAATTAAAGTGAATAAGTAAACAAAAGGAAAACATGAATGGGATGAAACAGAAATCATGGAAAGAACACCCTTAACAATACCCACAAACAATATATATTATCTTGGGGTAACATTATCAAGCAAGTGAAAGACCTGTATTATAAATATTTTATGTCTTTGAAGACAGAAATTGAAGAAGATAACAGAAGTTGGAAAGATCTCCCATGCTCAAGGATCAGAAGGATTAACAGAATAAAATGGTCATCCCACCAAAAGCAATCTACAAATTCAAGAAATCCCCATCAAAATTCCAACACCATTCTTTACAGACCTTGAAAGAACAATCCTGAACTTCATATATAAAAGCAAAAATCTCAGGATAGTTAAAGCAATCCTGTACAATAAAAGAACTTCCAGAGATATTGTCATCCCTGATTTCAAACTGTACTACAGAGCCATAGCAATAAAAACTGCATGATATGAGCATAAAAGCAAGCTAGTTGATCAATGGAATCCAATCAAAGACCTAAATGTAAATCCACACATCAATGAACACCTGGATTATGATAAAGAAGCCAGAAATATACAATTGAAATAGAAATCATCTTCAACAAATGGTGCTGGTATAATTGGATGTCAGAATGTAGAAGAATGCAAATAAATCTATGTCTATCACTCTGCAAAAAAATCAAGTAGATCAAAGACCTCAATGTAAAGCCAGATCTATATAAATTTAATAGAACAGAAAGTGGGGAATAGCCTTGAACACATTGATGCATGAAACAATTTAGGCCTAAATTTTTCAAAACCTACTTTAATAAGGATTCGCAAATGATTCAATCCCCATTCTACTCCACCGTCCAAAGGTAGGGGAGAAAAGATAATAAATAAGTCAAGAGCCTACTCAGATGTAGTTTTTTGGGGGTGATTCCCATCTCCATTTGTCAGATTACAAGCAGTCTAGTTCAATAATGTCAGGATACAAAGAGTCCAGTTCAAAAGTGCCACCAAACACCAACTAGCAATGGTGGCACAATCCAGCAGAAACTACCGAGCCTTTTCTGAATTGAGGCAAGTCAGCAGGAACAATCAGGACCAGCCAGAATGCCAGATATTCTCTGCCTTGCATCTCTCAGTGAAGTGAAGACAGCAAAGACTTGAGACCAATGAAGAGCTGTGCAGCTAGCTATGCAAGTACCCCATCACTGCCCATTGAGTCCTGTTTACCTCTAAATATTATGTGTTCGCCCATGGTTGTCTCAGCAAATCACTACATGAATCTGCATCACATAATACAACTAGAAACTTCCACTTCAAGACAACTTCCTAAAGAGGACAACAATAGCACAGACACTAAGTTCAACAATTAATAAAATTGGACTTCATCAAACGGAAAAGCCTTTGTAAGGCAAAGGAAATTGTCATTATGACAAAAGTGGCAGCCTACAGAATGAGAAAAGATTTTCACCAACTTCATATCTGATAGAGAGCTAATACCCAAAATATATAAAGAACTCAAGAAACTAGACAAACTAAATAATACAATTTGAAAAATGGTGAACAGATACAGAAAATTCTCAATAGAGGAATATCAAATGACCAAGAAATGCTTAAAGAAATGTTCAATATCCTTAGTTATCAGGGAAATGTAAATCAAAACAATTTTGAGATTTTTATCTTGCAACTGTTAGAATGGTTAAGACCAAAATGTCAAGTGACAGCTCATGCTGGTGAAGATGTGTGCAAGAGGAACACTCTTCTGTGGCTTATGGGAGTGCAAACTAGTACCTCAAGACCCAGCTAGATCATTCTTGGGCATATACCAAAGGATACTCCATCCTAGCACAAGGACATTTACTGAACTATATTCATAACAGTTTTAGTTATAATAGTCAAAATCTTCAAACAACCTAGATGTCCCTCAACCAAAGAATGGATACATAAAATGTGGTATATTTACACAATGGAGTCTTATTCAGATGTTAAAAACAAAGACATCATGAAATTTGCAGACAAATGGATGGAATTGGAAAAATATCATCCTGAATGAGGTAACTCAGATCCAGAAAAACAAACATGTACTAACTTATAAGAGGATATTAGCAGTAAATGAAGTCATCCTACAGTCCACAAAACCAGAGAGTCTAAGAAACAAGGATGCATGGATCTCCCCAGAAAAGGGAAATAGAATAGATTTTGCAGGTGGAATTGGGTAAGGTGGGGTTAAGTACAGGGGGGATGAGGTGGGAAGGGGAGGTATTAGGTAGAGGAGAGACATGAAAGGAGAGAGAAAGTACTAGAGTTGAGGGGTGTTTAGGGGAGAGGTGGAATACTATTGTAATGGGAACTCCATGGACTTTATGAGAGGAACTCTAAAGCACTCTAAGAAAAGACCCCTAGCATTGGGGGATAGAGAGCCTGAACTGTTCACCACTGTAACCCAAACAGCCTCAAGTGGAGGGGTTGGGATACCAATCCAGCAGCAAAACTTTTGACCTACAGTTTGTCTGGCCTGCAGAATATTCTGGGAACAGAACCTAGCAGAATCACCACCACCACCACCACCACCACCACCACCACCACCACCACCACCACCACCACCACCACCACCACCACCACCACCATCTTGCCGCCTTCTTCTTCTTCTTCTTCTTCTTCTTCTTCTTCTTCTTCTTCTTCTTCTTCTTCTTCTTCTTCTTCTTCTTCTTCTTCTTCTTCTTCCTCCTCCTCCTCTTCCCCCTCCTCCTCCTCCTCCTCCTTCTTCTTCCTTCTTCTTCTTCCTCCTCCTCCTCTTCCCCCTCCCCTCCCCCTCCCCCTCCTCCTCCTCATCTTCCCCCTCCCCTCCCCCTCCCCCTCCTCCTTCTCCTTTCCTTCTTCATTGAAAGAGAATGAATGTGTATCTCTTTGTGTCCATGCATGTGTGCATGCTTGTGTGTGTGTGTGTGTGTGTGTGTGTGTGTGTGTGTGTGTGTGTGTGTGTGCATGCGTGTTTAGGGAGAGGGAAAGGAAGGAGACAAACACTAGAGTAATGAGAGGGTTCAGGGGCACACCAAAAGAACATGGTTCACAGAATCAACTGATTCATGGGGGGCTCACAGAGATCAGGCAGGCTGTAAGGGTCTGACCTAGGTCCTTTGCATTTGTGTTATGGCTGAGTAACTTGGTATTCTTATAGGGATCCTAAGAGTGGAGCAGGAGCTGTTCCTGATTCTGTTGCTTACTTGTGGGACCCTTTTCCTCCTACTGCGTTATCTTGTCCAGCCTTCAGGTGATAGTGTATGGCAGATCTTATTGTAGGTTTCTATGCTGTGTTTGGTTTGTATCCCTGGGAGTCCTGCTCTTTTCTGAGAGGAGATGGGAGGTATGAGACAGAGACTGGGGGTGGGGCTGGAGAGAAAACTGTAGTCAGGTTGTAATATATGAGAGAAGAATTTAAATGCATACATTCATAACTACTTCTTCTAAGTTCAGAGTAATAATTCTTTTTAAGAAGTTTGCTTAACTTTTTGTTGATAGGTTTATTTGTCTAAAATGCCATAAAATGCCACACAGTAGTCAATGAAAATGTGACACCTATGTGACATAATCTATTCTGACTTTAATGACAATTTTATTAGCATTTTTAATGCACTCATCCTGTTGATATCTATACATATCTATATATCTATATATCTATACATATATACATAGCTATATATCTATACATATATACATATATATACACACACAAAGGGCAACCATGCAACCATTTTTATTAATTTTTATTATGGCTAACATAGAAGACCACTGCCAACCTTCTCTCTCTCTCTCTCTTTCTCTCTCTCCCTTTGTTTTTCTTATTTTTGTTTCAAACTCTACCCAAGCACAAAGTGAAATGTTAAAATGGAAGTTAACTTTTGCAAAAAAATCAAAATAGGCTACTCTGCACTCTTATACATAATAAAATTATATACAAGTCCCAATCATGTATCATGCAATGGTGGTAACAGTCAGTCTGTATAGTCACCTCTTCTTGGAATAATGGAAGTATACTCCCGAAAATGCCTTCAGTTCATGCCACTTGGCCATGCTCATAGGTAACTGTGTTTCACTGTGAAGAAGCATTTTTATTCAACAACTCTTATCAAAGTAGTAGCTTTAGTATTAACATGTATCTTTCCATTTACTGTAAAAAGTAAAAGCAAACAACAAGGACAACAACAAAACCTGTGTAGGTTTGTAGCTCTTGTCATCTAGGGATTACTTAACTCAGTGTTAATCACATGCAGTAATACCTACCATTAGATCTTATGGGGAAAGGAGACACAGGGGCTAACTGGTGTTCAGCTTCAGTTCCCTGGTACACATCAAGGACTCCTTTCTTTTTCAGTCATTTTCTATTTTCAGATAGGTACTCAGATCTTCAAACTTCACAATACTTTGATACCTCACAGAAACTGTGTGATACAAGTGGGATTGAACATCTAAATCCTGTCAGTGAGCAGGGGTGTTGCCACCCAGGTATGAAAAGAAGCATTCAGGTCAATTGATAACTACTTAAGGACTCTGGTGACCTCCAGGAACCTCACCACCTAATAACTTACTCAAGGAAGGCAAACATATTCTAAAGATAGGCACAAACTAAAGGAAGTAGAGCAGACTTCCTGGTGCTGGCGAGTAACCTGTGCAGGGGCCTGGTACACTGTGGTTAGAGAGGGTTGGGGAGAATATATTTGTTTTAATGCTCTAGTGTCTTCAAAATATTAAAAATCTTTGAACAAAGGGCTCCACATTTTCCTTTTAGAATAGGTCTTACTGATAATTCAGACTGTAGTGTTTACAGAAAGTGTTATTTATAAACTATGTGGTATTCTGATAATCTATTTTTATTATTCATCAAGGGAAGGTAATTAATGTACTTGCTTCATAGAATGGCACTTAAGAGTGTGTGAGAGAAACACTTTAGCTTAATAACCAGCAGATCATAAATACTTAATAACCTAAGTTCATTGTGTAATATTCCCCAAACCAAAGATAAAATTTGAAGATGCATTTCTTCCATATTTCTCTCCTTTTTCCATAGTGGCCACAACTGAGTTTGGTTTATCTTTCATTTCATTTTATTTTGCTTATCAATAGTCACATACAATTATGAGAAGTGTTTTTCATATAAAGGTATGGACTTAATTTATACATACAATTCTGAATTGTACACCTGTAAAATTATTTCATGAGGTATCTAGTTTCCAGCAGAAACAACAATTTCAGATACCATTTGAATTCATTTGGGCATCAATAAGAATTAGATGTAAATTTCATCTTTCTGATTCCTAGCCATTCTATCACAACAAACATGCAATGCCACTGTGTACATACAAACAAGAATGGGGTTAATGAATTTGAGAGACTTGGGAAGAGAGTAAAGAAATGTAAGTGGAAGTTCAGTTTCCACTGGCTTGACTCTGAGTTATATGTAAAGAGGACATGCAGGTAGAAGTGGAATGAAGTGGATGTGTACCTGGAGGAATAGAAGGTGGATCATAGAGCGGAGATGATCAATTACATTACATTTATGTATGAAATTCTTAAATAACCAGGATGGTCCAACTGGCAGTCAGCACATAGAAGGATGCAAATCGATCTTCTCTCCTTGTACAAAGCGCCAGTCCAAGTAGATCTAGGACCTTCACATAAAACAAGATATACTCAAACTAGTAGAAGAAGTGGGGAAAAGCCTCGAAGACATGGGCACTAGGGGAAATTTCCTAAACAGAACACTGACAGCTTAAACTCTAATGGGACAAATGGGACTTCATAAAATTGCAAAGATTCCAAGGTAAAGGACTCTGTCATTAGGACAAAACAGCAACCAATAGGTTGGGAAAAGATCTTTACCAATCCTCATTAGATAGAGGGCAAATATCCAATATATAAAAAAAAAACTCAAGAAGTTAGACTCGAGAAAATCAAATAACCCTATTAAAAATGGGCTACAGAACTAAACAAAGAATTCTCAACCGAGGAATAGAGAATGGCTGAGAAGCACCTAAAGAAATGCTCAATATCCTTATTCATCAGGGAAATGCAAATCCAAACAATCCTGAGATTCCACCTCATCCCAGTCAGAATAACTAAGATCAAAAACTCAGGTGATAATAATTGCTGGCGAGGATGTCAAGAAAGAGGAATACTTCTCCATTGTTGGTGGGATTGCAAGCTGGTACAAGCATACTGGAAATCAGTCTTGAGTTTCTTCAGAAAATTGGACATAGTGCTATCTGAGGACCCAGTTATACCATTCCTGGGCATATACCCAAAAATATAACATATCCTACATATAACAAGGACACATGCTCCACTATGTTCATAGCAGCCTCATTTGTAATAGCCAGAAACTGGAAAGAATCCAGATGCCCTTCAACAGAGTTTTTTTTTAATGTTTTCTGTTATTTTTATTCTCTTAGAAAGGTGAAGGAGAAAGGAGCAAAACAACAAAATGGGGAGGGAGAGAAATAGAGAGAGAGAGAAAGATCAAGAGAATCATCAATAAGTAAAGTAGGGAGATTGGGAAGATTTGAAAGATTTGGAGTGGGAGAAGAATATGATCTAAATGTGTTGTGTGAAAAATATATTTTTAAAATAAAACTAAACAATATATAAATATTTGGTGCTGGAGAAGCAAAAAAGGATCTCATTATGAGTTAGTCCCATGCCATGGACTTGAGATGTTTTCAAACACAGGTACCTCTAGAGTTTTAATAGGGTTATTGAGGATAAAATTCATAGCTTGAACTGATGTTACTCAAAGTTAAACCTGAGGAATAGAAAATGAGATAAAGATGTCCTAAGGAAACAAAATCCTAGTTTTAGTTGTATAAAAAGGAAAAACTTTTATTTTATTATAGAAAAGGAATGTTGAAATACACTACAAGTTGTCAAATTTATATACATGTCTAAGTCAAGCATTATTAAGGTGTGAGTGAAAGCAGAATGAAGATACATTCAGCAGGACTGAATGTAGAAGCTACTACTATAAAATTGCCATTTTGTATGTATTTTATACTTTGATGTTGTATCATAGAATTGCCACAAGTATAGGCAGGAAGTAAATATTTTCTGTGACATGATTCTGTGGGTATGTTTACAAAGTTCATTCATTAAATAGATCCTAACGTAGATATACACTGCTTTTCCAAAATCAGGATTGTTTTTATCCCGTAACAGGGGATTTATCGAAGGGCCAGTGTTACATGGAATTCTGCTTGCATTACTCACATACAGCATTACATGACTGTGCATGAGCAGTGCACATACAGCAGTCACAGAACTGATCAGTTCTGATTTTGATAGGTTTGCACGTTGCTGCTGGTGTGCATGTTAACCATGTAAATTTTATAAGGAGGAGTCAGCATTTTAAAATGTGTATAAATTGGATCAATACAACTAGACTTGGAAAATAATTCTGCTTTTTTTTTTCTTTTCTTTTTTTCGGAGCTGGGGACCGAACCCAGGGCCTTGTGCTTGCTAGGCAAGCGCTCTACCACTGAGCTAAATCCCCAACCCATAATTCTGCTTTTTATGCACTGTAAAATTCATTTGGCCTTTTTAAGTGTAAACTTTTATTTGTATTTTTTTTTGGAGTAAGAGTAATACTACAAGCAAGGAGGAAATGGTATCAATAGATATAATGATATGTAAATATCAGACAATAGTAACAATAGTTTGATGAAGTAAGAGACTATGGGGTAAGGTTTAGTTGATGTCTAAATTTCACAAGCAATATGTAACAGTTCATATTTATATTGAAACTTTTCTTTTTGTTATACTCCTCTGCAGTGGGATTTAAACTGTAGTTCAGTTTCGTTTGAAGCTCTATATTCTGTATGCACTCCCTGTTCACAGTAAACATGGTTTTAATTTCGGGTGGATGGACAAATTCTTTCTTTAGTTTTCAGTTAATAGCTTCCAAAATGCAAAATATAATGGACACACAGTTTTGTACATCACTAGATGTTCACAAATCTAAATCTGAGAACAGGAGAGAATTTCTAAGTCTCAGTTTATTTCAGAAAATATTGAAATGTAATTTCATACAGCTGATAGAGATAAAAATGTGAGAATCTTAATAGTGGATAGGAGAGACTTCAAATACCAATGCTTGTTGAAATTCAAAATGCTTGGAACCAGAAGTAGAGAGGACTTCAGATTCTGAATATTTTCATAAGCATAATGAGATATCTTGGGGATGAGATTGACATCCAAACTTCATGTTCGTTTATGTTTTGCATAAGTCTTATACTCCTAGGCTTCAGGAACTTATACACTACTTTAGTGCACATGTCCTTTGCCAGATGGGGTCAGGAGTGGAATATTCTATCTGTGGCATTGTGTTAGGGTTCACTGAAGTTCAGACCTTGGCTTTGGAATTTTAGATTATACATGTTCAGTCTATAATGGGTTATTTACCAGTGATCTCTCTAGTGGATATTGTTGTATCGAAATCAAACTGACAAAGGCAGTCTCTTTTCTCCCTCAGGGATTGGCAGCAGTTGTTATTTTTTCAATCCTTTAATTGGTGTAAAGAGCACTATGTAGAGGGAAACATGAAATGGAATACACCTAGTTGTTGTAAACCATGCAACACAATTGTTTGCTCATACAAGAAATCTAGTGTCGTGTAGTTTCTGTACCCTTCAGATGAACTGAGCACAGGAAAACTTCTTCCTAAAAACAGGAGAGATGACAGCTTATCTATCCATCTATCTATCTATCCATCTATCTATCTATCTATCTATCTATCTATCTATCTATCTATCTATCTATCCATCCATCTATCTATCTATTAGAGAGATATAGTGTATGTGTGTACACTATATGTGGAGGCCAAAGGTCAATACCGAAGTCTTTATCACTTTCCTTTCTCTCTTTCTCTATCCCCTCTTCCTTTTTTCCTTCCTCCCTCCCTTTATTCCTTCCTTCTTTCTTCTCCTTTCCTCCTTTTCTCCTCCTCCTCCTTTGTTTTGAGACTAGGTCTCACTCTGGACTGGCCTGAGACTCAACCATATCTGTCTGCTCTGCCCTCCAGTGTTGAGATTGAAAGTGTGGGCTATGTTGTCCACTTCTCCACTACTAGCTTACTTATATCTTGAGCTAACATCTTTATTGAACCAATAAATCTCTAAGTTGGCTAAACTCTCTGTACCTAACACACAGTCTTGGTGTTATAGACAGGCAAAAATGGGCCTAGAATCCAAACTAAGATCCTCACGTTTACACAGCAATGACTTTAACCATTAAGCCTTCTCTCCAGTTTTGCAAAATGGGTCATCTTTAGTCATTAACGAAAAAATTCTTTAAAAGCTGCTGTTAAAATTGTCTGTGAACTTTTCAGATTATAAAGCCTTTTTGTTTCTGAAAAGGAAGTGAATAGCACTTTGTAATAAGGAGAGACAGTCTGTGATTTCACCTCCATGAACGAAGCCATTTGCTTCTAGTGAAGAATGATGGCAGAGATTTACATTTTATTACTTTTATTTTTTCTTTAATGTTGAATACCCTTATCAAAAATAATTGCTAAAATATTTTGTTTCATCAATTTGAATCTTACGATCTATGAAGAATGATTTTTAGAATTATTTTAAAAATCATTATGTTCTATAAACATTAGATTCCTTTTCCTTTCCAGGATGTACAAATCTTATCATTTCCAACCATTATTGTTAACATCACAAATTGCCTAAATGCATAGTTAACTAAGTCTACATCTCTGACTTTTACACTCACTCCTTCTTCTCTTCCAAAATAACCTCTGAGCCTTCTGAGGAGGAGAATGTGACAACGATGTGATATTTAAGACTGAGTAATCCTTAGTCTCTTGTTCTGTGAACCTTGACCAATTGTGTATCTGTGGGTCAATCATCATCTAATGCAAGAAGAAACTTTTCTAGAAATATCAGAAAGGAGGTTAAACCTCATTGTATTACTGTCTATAAGCATCCTAAAAATACTTCTCTACATTAATAAAATGCAACTCAAGAAAAATGGAAAATTCACCAAATATTTAGTTTCAAAAGAAATATGAATTTTCAAATTAAGTGATTTCTCATATTGACTTATTGATCTATTTTTTTCTGCTTCTTTGTAGCATGATGACTCCCACCAAGAGGACAGCGATACATTGTATTTTTCTTTAAGTCTCTTATTTCTTGATTTTGATTGAGAAATAATCATCTACTCATCATTACTATTAGATGCATAGTAATACAATGAGTTTCTAACAATAATTGTGAAAGAACTATACAAGCTATAGATAGCATTAGTAAATTATTAATAGTTATCATTGCCAAAGAATAAAACAAGCAATAGATAGTAAATTATTTTTGGTAATTATAATTGCAATTGTCACTTAGGGTTTTTGAATATAAGTAAGATGCATGTTCACCTAAGGGTTAAATAAATTTAGTGACAAATTTGTACAAATTTGTTTGGTTTACCACCCCAGAACAAGAGAATGAGGTGCATATTTTAAATATCAAAGCAGACCTTGCCTCCCCGCTTTCCTCAGTACTGACCTGACATACCATACACCCAACCCTGAGCTTTCAGCCCAGGGTTTTGGCTGCCTTTCCCCCAGAGCCTTTTCCCTATATAGGTGAGACATTTCTCTATCTCTCTCTCCTCTTCTCTCCCTGCCCCTCGCTCACCTTTGCTGTCTTTCTCACTTGCCCCTGTGCCACTCCCCTATGGCCACTCCCCTGACCTCAATCCTTGAGTCCAGAAAACTGGCCCAAGAGCAGGTTTCCAATAAACCTGCCTTTAACATATTCTAATCTGGGTAGAATTGGCTCCTTTCTCCACTGGAGAAATAACACATCAAAATCGATCACACAATCTGATCTATATTTGACTCTTAAGAAGCAGATAGTCAATATGTGTTCTGTTTGTTTACCCTCAGTCATTGTATGCCTTTTTTCCTTTTTCTATTTCTATTTTTTCTTTCTTAAATTGTTTATATCAGAAACTTATCACATTAGTGACAAAGTAATAAAGATCTGGTAGTTTTGGAGCAAGCAAAGAAATAACCATCAATGTCAAAGATACTTTTACAGTTTTGAAATATTTTAGTAGATATTCACATTAATTTTTGCAGAACTTAGAAACAGTAGAGTTGAGAGAAGTTTGAGGAAAACAACAACAAAAACAACAAGAATGTAAAAGGAGCAGAGAGTGACTGATACATGTATATTTAAAATTTGTCACCAGAAAATCTTAAACAACATTAAAAATTATAAGATTACTGAAGAAATATTTTTTCCAAGAGCTACCTAGAGTATATTCATTTACCAAGGACTTGTGGTAGAAAGCAATTCATTAAGGTAATGATAAAATAATAATAATAATAATTATTATTATCATCATCTCTTTTTATGAATATGAGTTCTTCTGCACTTTTTCTTTTTTTATTGGATTTTTTTATTTACATTTCAAATGTTATTCCCTTTCCCGGTTTCCCACGTCAATAAGCCCCCTATCCCATCTCACCTCCCTGTTTTTCGATAGGGGTGTTCCCCCTCCCAAACCACCTTCCCCTTCCCACCTCCCTGCTCTGACATCCCCCTACAATGGGGGGTCCAGCATTGGCAGAACCAAGGACTTCTCCTCCCATTGGTGCCCAACAAGGCCATCCTCTGCTACATATGCAGCTGGAGCCCTGGGTCTATGCATGTGTGCTCTTTGGGTAGTGGTTTAGTTCCTAGAAGCTCTCATCAGTTGGTATTGTTGTTCTTATGGGGTTGTAAGCCCCTTCAGCTCCTCCAATCCTTTCTCTAATACTCCAATGAGGACCCCGTTCTCACTTCAATAGTTTTCTGCTAGCATTCTCCTCTGTATTTGTCATGCTCTAGCTGAGCCTCTCAGGAGACAGCTTTATCAGGTTCCTGACAACATGCACGTCTTAACGTCATCAGTATTATCTAGTTTTCGTGGCTACAAAGACACACACTCAGACATACAGACACACAGACACACACACACACACACACACACACGTGTGTGTGTGTGTGTGTGTGTGTGTGTGTGTGTGTGTGTGTGTGTGTGTGTATGTATGCTGTTTGTCTTTGTGGAGCAGGTTCTGAATGGCCATTCCTTCAGTCTCTGCTCTAAACTTTGTCTCCATATCCCCTCCTATGAATATTATTGTTCCCCCTTTTAAGAAGAACTGAAGCATCCATACTTTAATTATCCTTCTTCTTGAGTTTCATGTGGTCTATAGATTGTATCTTGGGTAATTCAAGCTTTTGGGCTAATATCCACTTATCAGTGAATGCATACCATATGTGTGTGGGTTTTTTGAGGTTGTTTTTGTTTTTTGGGGTTTTTGCTTTTGTTTTTGTTTTTGTTTTTTGTGATTGGGCTACTTCACTAGGGATGATCTTTTCTAGTTCTATCAATTTGCCTATGAATTTCATGAAGTTATTGTTTGTTGATAGCTGAGTAGTACTCCATTATGTAAATATACCACATTTTATGTATCCATTCCTCTGTTGAAGAATATGGGTTCTTCCCAGGTTCTGGGTAGTATAGGATTGCTATGAACATAGTGGCACATATGTCCTTATTATATATTGGAGCATCATTTGGCTGTATGCCCAGAAATGGTATAGCTGGATCCTCAGGTAGTACTATATCCAATTTTCTGAGGATCCTCCAGACAGATTTCCAGAGTGGTTATACCAGCTTGCAATCCCACCAACAATGGAGGAGTGTTCTTCTTTCACCACATCCTTGCCTGTATCTGCTATCACCTGAGTTTTTTATTTTAGCCATTCTGACTGGTGTGAGGTGGAATCTCAGGGTTGTTTGGATTTGCATTTTCCCGATGAATAAGGATGTTGAGCATTTGGTTAGGTGCTTCTTAGCTATTCTCTATTCCCCAGTTGAGAATTCTTTGTTTAGTTCTGTAGCCCACTTCTTAATAGGGTAATTTGGTTCTCTGTAGTCTAACTTCTAGAGTTCTTTGTATATATTGGGTATTAGCCCTGTAGCAGATGTAGGATTGATAACGTTCTTTTCCCAATCTATTAGTTGCTGCTTTTGCTATTGACAGTGCCCTTTGCCTTAAAAAGCTTTGCGATTTTATGTGATCCCATTTGTGGATTCTTTATCTTTAAATATATGGTATTTGTGTTCTGTTCAGGAAATTTTCCCCAGTGCCCATGTGTTCGAGGCTTTTCCTCACTTTCTCATCTATTAATTTCATTGTATCTGTTTTTATGTGGAGGTCCATAATCCACTTGGACTTGAGCTTTGTACATGGAGATAAGAATGTATCAATTTTGTTGCGGGGAGGGCAGTAATGGGGGGAGGATGGGAAGGGGAACAGCCATAGAGAAGGGGAGGGGGAGGGTTTAGGGGGATGTTGTCCCGGAAACCGGGCAAGGGAATAACAATCGAAATGTAAATGAGCAATGGGGGGAGGGTTGGGAGGGGGACACCCATAAGGAAGGGGAGGGGGGAGGGGGATGTTTGCCTGGAAACCGGGAAAGGGAATAACACTTGAAATGTATATAAGAAATACTCAAGTTAATAAAAAAAAAGAAATGTAAATGAGAAATACCCAAGTTAATAAAGATGAGAAAAAAAAGAATGTATCAATTTGCATTCTTCTACATGCTGACCACCAATTGAACCAGCACCATTTGTTGAAAATGCTGTCCTTTGTCCTCAGGATGGTTTTAGCTCATTTGTCAAAGATCGAGTGACCATAGGTGTGCTGGTTCATTTCTGGGTCTTTAATTCTATTCCATTGATCTACCTGCCTGTCTGTGTACTAATCCTATACAGTTTTTTTTATCACTATTGTTCTTTAATACAGCTTGAGGTCAGAGATGGTGATTCCCCCAGAAGTTCTTTTATTGTTAATAAGAGGTTTCACTATCCTGGGTTTTTTTTGTTATTCCAAATGAATTTGCAAATTGCTCTTTTTAACTCCATGAAGAGCTGAGTTGGAATTTTGAAGGGAATGCATTGAATATGTAGATTGCTCTTAGCAAAATGGCCATTTTTATTGTATTAATCCTGCTAATCCATGAGCATGGGAAGACTTTTCATCTTCTAAGATCTTTTTTCAATTTCTTTTTTCAGAGACTTGAAGTTCTTGTCATATAGATCTTTCACTTGCTTGGTCAAAGTCACACCGAGGTACTTTATGTTATTTGTGACTATTGTGAAGGGTGTCATTTCCCTAATTTCCTTCTCAGCCTGTTTGTCGGTTGAATAGAGGAAGGCTACTGATTTGTTTGAGTTAACTTTATAAGCAGTCACTTTGCTGAAGCTGTTTATCAGACTTCTCTGGTGGAACTTTTGTGGTCACTTAAGTATACTATCCTATGATATGCAAATAGTGATATTTTTGCTTCTTCCTTTCCAATCTGTATCCCTTTTTGACCTCCTTTTGTTTGAGTGCTCTGACTAAGACTTCGAGGACTATTTTGAATAAGTAGTGAGAGTAAGCAGCCTTGCCTACTTCCTGATTTTAGTGGTATTGCTTTGAGTTTCTCTCATTTAGTTTGATGGTGGCTGCTGGTTTGCTGTATATTGCTTTTACTATGTTAGGTATGGGCCTTGAATTCCTGATCTTTCCAAGTCTTTTCTTTCTGACCTTTCCCATGAAAGGATGTTGAATTTTGTCAAATGCTTTCTCAGCATCTAATGAGATGATCATGTGGTTTTTTCTTTGAGTTGTTTATATAGTGGATTACATACTGTGAATGTGAGTTTCAACCATCCTGTCCCCATCAAATGTAAAAACTATTAGTTATTCTTATCAGAAATATTGACTTACTGTGATGTCCTATATCAGAAGAATGTGGAAAAGGTGACAATCAAATCCCAAAGCATAGCAATCCAGGGGAGAAAACAAAACACACTCAGTTTAGAAATCTTTCCCACCATACCGAGTGATCTAACTATATTGCTTTCTGCTTAAGAGTTCATTTTCACTGTCTTCTCCAAAATAAATTCTGATCTGAAGTGAATAGTTTAAAGTGATCTCTTTGAAGTCTCCAGGACTTGGTTCCAGTATTCAGCTCTTGGTCAGCTGTCCAGAAATCAGTATAAAGAGATCATGTTTCCAATAGGACTGGCATCTTTGTTGGTTCAAATCCTAGTACTCACCTTGGTTTCTGTTCTATTTAGACAGACTTCTGCTCAGTTGTTTGGTAACCTTCAGAGCAGGCCTTCAGTACTTTCAACCTTGGCCATATGCTCTTCAGCACCTTAGAGTTCCTTCCTGCCTCCAGTACTGCCTAGCATGCTAAAATTGAAAAGGCCTTATTTTAGAAAGTAGGTACAAAAGTAGATGTTCCTAGCAGACAAAGTGTGATTTAAACACTGCTATCATTTAATTGGACCTTTCTTCTTTCTATGATGAATAGTGGAATATTTTCTACAGACGCGTTCATAACCTAGACTCTGCACATGCCCCACCATACGTTGCTTCCCATTTCACTTATGCTGCTTTCACATGTGCCATTATGTTCTACATTAGAAGAATCCCCTCTTGCACAGAATAAAAGGGAATGAGAGGTGGCCACCCTCCAGAACACCACTGCGAACAGAGGAGAGAGACTAAGCATTCTTTTTCCAAATCAGAGAACCCCAGGAGCTGTCTAGCATGCTTTAGGTTCTTAGAAAGTCATTTATCCTGTAGAAACACTGACTTGGAAGCCTGTTTTTGAAGTTCTCTCTGTCTTACTTTCCAGAGTCATCTTCTTTTTCTTTGGGGGAATGTGTCATGTCTGCTTTTTAAGTAGTTCTGGTGCTAAAGTCTGGAGCTTGAAATGTTTCCTTCTATAAAAGATGTGAAATAGAGTCCAAAAAGTATTAAGTATAGCAGTGAGTATATTATGTATTAAATGAGTTTTTATTCTCTTAAAACTACTTTCCAATCATATAACCACAAGATACATGTGATTTCAACTGAACAAGAAAAACAAAAAAAACTATATTCTAATGAGCAAACAATTATTTTAAAAATTAGCAATTTACTTATGTATTCCATTTAATGGTTCAGAATGTAGCAGTTTTAAAATAGTCTATTTGCTCTTTGTAGGTGGTATTTCAATGGAATTGAATTCTTTCCCTTGATACTCTCTTTCTTAGTATTGATAGTGAGGTGTTTGTATATCAAGAGAAGTAAGAGGTAACATCTTATCAAATGTCTGGAAAAATCTTCATTTTCCTGGAGTTTTTAAAATTCTATATAATGTTAGAGAAAAAGATGATTAGAGGGTCAAGGCTCTGAACAAAACTGCCTCAGGACTACCCGTTTGTTGGCACAGTGGTTATTTTAGCTTCCTGTCAGTCGAGTTCCTTATCTACTAAATGCCCTCAGTTTTTGTCTGTAAAATACAGAAAAGTCCTTGAGAAAATGCATTATGTGTTACAGTGAAAAGTAGGCTTATTGTTGAGAAGGGTATGTTAAAGGGCTCATCTTCTATCTTTTGTGCTCATAAAACCAATCTGTGTTCCTGGAATGTCTATGCTTCCAGGGCTGTAAAGACGGATGTATACAGCCTATCAACTGTTTTACTAAGTAAATGTGGTGTGCCAGAGTTCAGTTGCTAAGGAAGAAGAGTGAGGCTCTTTTATTCGTTGACTCTGTGGATATAAATCCCTCCACAGCCAAAGAAAGAGATTTTTCAAATGAAGAAATTGAAACACCTTCTAGGGCCATGTGTCTATTTAACAAAACCAAGGCAAAATTTAGTATTTCAGAGGAAAGTCAGAGGAGAAAGAGGACAAAAGTAAAAGTGTGAATTTGGTTGACTGTCTTGTCTGATTCATATTCATAATAAATGACCTATGTAAAAGATAAATTCTCACACAATTCTACAATGGTTGGTAACTATTTATAATGCTGGACAAAGTGATCTGGGATTAGTAATTATCAGGTATGTGAGGTAGAGATCAGAGTGAAGAAGAGGGTGGAAACTTGAAATTATGATGGGTAAAGTCACTTGCATTAGTCACCAAGGCCAAGTATAATGATACATATATGTATGAAGAAAACATAATAAAACTCCTTAGTTCATACTCAAACTTGAATGTTCATCTGGGAGGGGTGGTCATGGGGAGTTAGTTATGGATAAGTCAGCCTGAGCATCAATTGTGTTCATGGTTATCATAATGGAGAAGAGAATGACTATAGGTTGTGTGTGCCTGGGAAATGTTCTCGCTATTTATGTTTCCATGGTTAAGTAATAGACCATTTCTCGAGTATGAAAATTATGGCAGAAATTTATGTAAATAGTACAGCATAGCAGTGTACATTATTCTGCACAGTATGATATATACCAAAAATAGCATTACCAAACACAGGGAAAAAATGGATGATACATTAAATAAGATATCAAAATTAATTAATAAAATTTTGATATTTGAGAATTGTTTGGAAAATATCACTGATGAAGAAAGTATGAATACTGAGAGTATAGTTCAGCATATCTGTATTAACAATGTTCTAAATATAGAGTAAAATATACTGTGAGGAATAAATCCAAGGGACAAGACCATAAATGGAAATATACCATTATCCATAAAAATTCAAAATAATAATTAATGCTCGCTTATGTTTCATAACATAATTTACCAGTATTATAAATCCTTTAAAAAACTTAGAAAGACTATTCTAAATTTACATAGGACAAAAGTTTTTGTTGACCTGACTTTTGTATTTAATTGGTTTGAGAGCAATATACTAAAATGGAATGTTAACTGCAATATCAGGAGCCTGACATTGTGCTTCATGCTTCTCCAGCAGTCTGTCTGCAATGGTTGAGCATTGGACCACTGACAGTCTTGTCGAGTTAAAATTTCATTATGCTATTATCTATCATTTAACTCTTAATAATTTATCTTTGTATCTATTAAATAACCATTACCAGATCAAAGGTGCCATATCTCATTTCTGTAATTAAATGCCAATATTGATTGGTTATTCGGTTGGTTGAAATCATATGGCCTTCAAAAACAAAACATAAATATTTATCCAATCAGGAACAATAAAATTAGATGAGAGTACTTAAAACATTGCTCTCATTCAGAATGCAATGTTAGTATCCGTCTTTTTCTTAGAATTTGATGTAGTAATTTTATTTCTCTATGTGTAAGGTAAAATATCCATTATTAACATTTATCTCATTCAAATTCTGATCAATATAACATAGTATTACATATAACTAAATTTTCCAAATAGAATACTAATTAAGGAAATTAATGAAATAACTAAAATTGATAGTTACAAAGAAAACAATAAAATCAAATGCCCAGTTAAATAAGACAAAATTAACAAAGTATAGTTTGCTATATGAAAGTTATGATAAATAGCATTAAGTGATAAACAGCATTGAGAATAACTCTTTTTGATAACATTATTAAATGAAATTAATTACTCAAGAATAGAACTTTCATAAAATCACAACTCTGTAAGGCTCACTTTTAATAAGGCCACAAATAAAATGTGTGCTCTTTAGGAACTTATTTAAATGTCAAACATGAACATGTATGCGCACACGCACATTCACACACACAGACACACACACAAAACACATGTGTGAGTAACTTTTTAATGGGTCTATAGAGTTTATATATTATATACATATACATATACATATACATATACATATACATATACATATACATTTACATTTACATTTACATATACATATACATATATAGCAAAGAAATGATAAAACCAGGAGTGTGGATTATTTTTACCTTAAGTAAAATAAGGCCATGAGGAAATATATAAGACAGATATTGGTGTCTCTCAGTGCCTATTTTGTGAGAGGACAGTGCTGAATTGTAAGGTATTTTAGATTTAGAAGTATGTAATTACAAAATAACTGATGTCTTTAATGAGTAGTTCAAGACAAGTGAGGATTGTTCTAAACCAAATATTTTGTCTCCTATATTTATTCATAAAGGTCATGACAGAGAAAAAATAACACATATTAAAAATGGAAAGTATATTTTAAACTTACTTGTAAAAGACTAGATTTCAAGAAGCATTTTTTATATTACTATGATAAATGTTCTTTTCTTATGTTTTCTAGATTATATTAATTTACTGTGGACAAATGCTAAGAACTCATTAAAAATTCATATCTACCTTTCTGCTGGGACAGGCTGCTAGCTAGTCTTTTTCCAAGAAGATACCATATCCCGAGGCAAACCAGAAGAACCACTGCACTCAGAGAATTTGATACCATATCGTGAGGTATCACAAAAGATCTCGTGCACAAAGGGCATGTGATACCACAGCTGGAGACATCCCACAAGATCCACTGCACCCAGGACACTACAGCTTGAAGCCATTCTAGGGATTCCTCCGCATACAGAGCAACTAGGCAACTCACACTCCAGTCTGAAGAACTCCCAGGGACTCTGTGGCATGCAGGGAAACTGACCCAAAAGACTGAAAGTCTCCCTGGAGTTTGGCTGCAAACAGGGAAACAAAAAACACTGTCCAGAGGACCCCCTGGAGAACAGTTTTCTAAAGGACAACAGTTTGACTGCTTTTCTGAAGACCCAATATTCTGAAGTGTTCCAGGAGATCTACTAAAATAGGGTAACATATCAGTAGTTTATCTAACCCTCCAGTTATAAGATGATGACCCTCCAGTTATAAGATGATGACCCTCCAGTTATAAGATCCCACAAGAAGTCTGCTGCAATCAGGGCTGCAGGCCTACCAGGATACCTGTAGCAAACCAGGAACAAAAGAGACAAACTCCAGACAGAGTTACCCAGACCAGCAAACACCAGGGTTATTCAGGTGGTGAGAGGCAAGCACAAGACCAAAAGCAACAGAAGTCAATATACACTGGCATCATTAGAAACCAGGTCTCCCACCACATCAAGCCTTGCATACACCAACATACCTGACAGTCAGGAAGCTGACCTAAAATTCTAACTCATGAAGAAAATATAGTCCTTTAAGGAGGATATAAATAGCTTACTGAAAGAAATATAGGAAAACACAGGTAAACAGGTAGAAGCCCTTAAAAAATCAAATAAAATCCCTTAGAGAAATACAGAAAAACACAAAAAGCAGGTGAAGTGAAGGAATTGCATAAAATGGTCCAAGTGGAAGTAGAATCAATAAAAAGACACAAATGGAGGCAAACCTGGAAAAAGAAAACCTAAGAAAGAGGTCAGTGATTACCAACAGAATACAAGAGGTAGAAGAGAGAATGACAGGTGTAGAAGATACCTTAGAAAATATTGGCACAACTGTCAAAGAAAATTAAAAACATAAAAATTCCTAACCTGAAACAATCAGGATATTCAGGACATAAGGAAAAGACCAAATCTAAGAATGATTGGAATAGAGAAGAATGAAGAGTCCCACCTCAAAAGACCTGAAAATATCTGCAACAAAATCATAGAAGAAAATGTCCACAACCAGAGAGAGAGAGAGAGAGAGAGAGAGAGAGAGAGAGAGAGAGAGAGAGAGAACTATAAAGGTACAAGAAACCTATAGAACATTAAACAAATGAGGTCAGAAAAGAAAATCCTCTTGTCACATAATAATCAACACTAAATTCACAGGACAAAGAAAGAATATTAAAAGCTGCAAGGTGAAAGGGCCAAATAACATACAAAAGTAGACCTATCAGAATTACACAGGACTTCTTAACAGACACTACAAAAGCCAGAAGAGCCTGGTTAGAGATGATTCAGACTCACAAATGCCAGCCCAGGCTACCCAGAAAAACTTCCCATCAATGTAGATGGAGAAACCAAATGATACGAGGATGAAAGCAAATTTGAAAAGTGTCTATCTACCAATTCAGCCCTACAGAAGATCCTAGAAGGATAAGTCCAACACAAGGAAGGTACCTACACCAAAGAAATGACAAGATATTAAGCATCTCACAATAAAATCAAAAGGAGTGAACCACAAACATATAAAGTCACCTATAAAAACCAATATAACAGGAACCAACAATCAACTGTGTTTAATATCTCTCAATATTAATGAACTGAACTCATTTATAAAAAAACATAAGCTAACTGATTGGTTACTCAAACAAGATGCAGCATTTTCATGCTCGCAAGAAACACATCTCAATAACAAACGCAGAAACTATCTCAGAGTAAAAGGATATAAAAGGTCCGCTAAACAAATGGTCCCAAGAAACAAGCTGGAGCTGCCATCTTAACATACAAAAAAATAGACTTTCAATCAAAAGGTATCAAGTGTAATGAAGAAAAACACTTCATATTCATCAAAGAGAAAATCCACCAAGTTTCAATTCTGAACATCTATACCCCAAATGCAAGGTTATCCACATTCTTAAAGAAACTTTACTAAGGCTTAAAACACACATTGAACTCCACACAACGATAGTGAGAGACTTCAACACCCCACTCTCACCAATGAACAGGTCCTTGAAAAAGAAACTAAACAGAGACACAGTGAAGCTTATAGAGGTTATGAACCAAACAGATTTAACAGATGTCTACAGAATATTTCACCCTAAAACAAAAGAATAGACCTTCTTCTTAGCACTTCATGGTGCTTTCTCCAAAACTGACCATATAATTGGTCACAAAACAACATTCACCCGATATAAGAAGATTGACATAATCTCATGCACTCTATCAGACCACCATGTCCTAAGGCTGGTCTTTAATAACAGAAAAAACAAGAGAAAACCCACATACACATGGAAACAGAACAACTCTCGACTCAATGATGATTTGGTCAGGAAAGATATAAAGAAAGAAAAGACTTCCTGGAATTTAATGAAAATGTTGACACATCATACCCAAACTTATAGGATGCAATGAAAGCAGTGCTAAGAGGAAAATTCATAGCATTAGTGCACTGGTAAAGAAACTGGAAAGATCTTTCACTAGCAACTTACCAGCACACCTGAGAGCTCTAGAACAAAAAGAAGCAAACTCACTCAAAGGAGTAGAAGACAGAAAATAGTCAAACTCCGGACTGAAATCAACTGAATAGAAACAAATAAAACAATACAGAGAATCAACAACACCAAAAGTGGGTTCTTTGAGAGAATCAACAATATAGTAAACCCCTACCAAACTAATTAAGGGGCCAAGAGGCAGTATTCAAATTAACGAAATCAGAAATGAAAAGGGAGATATAACAAGAGAAATGAAATAAATTAAAAATAATCATCAGATCCTATTACAAAAGCCCACACTCAACAAAACTGGAAAATCTAGATGAAATGGATAGTTTTCTAGACAGATACCACATACCAAAGTTAAATCAAGAGCAGGTAAAGATTCTAAACAGGCTCATGTCCCATAAGGAAATAGAAGTAATTAAAACTTCCCAACCAAAACAAGCACAGGGCCAGATGGATTTAGTTTAGGATTCTACCAGACCTTTAAAGAAGACATGATATCAATATTTCTCAAACTATTCCATAACATAGAAATAGAAGGAACATTACTTAATTCATTCTATGAAGCCAGAATTACTCTGATACCTAAACCACACAAGGACCCTACCAAAAAAAAAGAATTTCTGACTAATCTTGCTTATGAATATCAATGCAAAAATATTCAATAAAATTCTTGCGAACCAAATCAAAGAACACATCAAAAACATCATTTACTACAATTAAGTAGTCTTCATCCCAGTGATGAAAGATTGTTTCAATATAGGAAAATCCATTAATATAATCTACAATATAAACAACTCAAAGAAAAAAATCACATGATCATCTATTTAGATGCAGAAAAAGCATTTGACAAAATACAACATCCCTTCATGATAAAAGTATTGGAGAAATCTGGAATTCAAGGCTCATACCTAAATATAATAATAGCTATTTACTGCACACCAACAGCAATATCAAATTAAATGGAGAGATACTTGAAGCAATCCCACTAAGATCAGGGACAAAACAAGGGTGCCATCTCTCCCCATCTCTATTCAATATAGTACTCAAAGCGCTAACTATAACAATAAGACAACAAAAAGTGATCAAGTGGATACAAATTGGCAAAGAAGAAATAAAGGTATCACTATTTGCAGATGATGTGATAGTGAACATAAGCCACCCCAAAACTTCTACCAGAGAACTTCTGTAGCTGATAAACAACTTCAGCAAAGTGGCCAGATATAAAATTAACTCAAATAAATCAATGGCCTTCCTTTATACAAATGATAAACAGACTGAGAAAGAAATTAGGAAAAGAACTCCCTTTACAATAGCCAGAAATAATGTAAACTATCTTGAGGTAATTCAAGCCAAACAAGTGAAAGACCTGTATAACAAGAACTTTAAGTCCCTCAAAAGAGAAATTGAAGATGTCAGAAAATGGAGCAATCTCCCATAATCATGGATTGACAGAATTAATGTAATAAAAATGGCCATCCTACCAAATAAAATCTACAGATTCATTGCAATCTCCTTCAAAATCCCAACACAATTCTTTAAATACATGGAAAAAGCAATTCTCGAATTCATCTAGAAAGTCAAAAAAACTCACAATAGAGAAAACAATTATTAAAAATGAAAGAATGACTGTGAAAATCACCATCCTAGTACAGAGCAATAGTGATAAACACTACATGGGACTGGTACAGAGACAGACACGTTGAACAATGGAATAGAATTGCAGACCCAGAAATAAAACCACACATTTATGCACATGTGATCTTTGACAAAGAAGCCAAAAATTTACAATGGAAAAAAGAAAGCATCTTCAATAAACGGTGCTGGTCTGACTGGCTGCCTTTATGTAGAAAAATAAAAATATACCTGTATTTTTATCTTGTACAAAGCTCAAATCCAAGTGGATCAAGGATCACCACATGAAACCAGATACACTGAATCTAAAGGAAGAAAAAGTGGAAAAGACCTTTGAACTCATTGACACAAGGGGAAATTTCCTAAACAGAACTCCAATGGCTCAAGCTCTGAGATCAAAAACTGATAGATGGGACCTCATGAAACTAGAAAGCTTCTGTAAGGTAAAGGACATAGTCAATAAGACAAATCAGCAACCTACAGATTGGGGGGAAAAAAAACTTCACTAACCCTACACCTGATAAAGGACTAATATCCAAACTGTAGAAAGAACTCAAGAAGCTCACCACCACGAAAAAAAAATCAAAAACTGGGGTATAGAACTAAAGAGAGACTTACCACAGTGGAATATCAAATGGTTGAGAAGAACCTAAAGAAATGTTCAAAGTCCTTAGCGATCAGAGAAATGCAAATCAAAACAATGCTGAGATTCCACCTCTCACCAGTCAGAATGGTTAAGAACCTCAGAGGACAACACATGTTGGCAAGGATGTGGAGAAAGAGGAATACTCCTTTGTTGCTGGTGTGATTGCAAACTGGTACAACCACTCTGGAAATCAATTTGGAAATAATTCTACTTAAATACCTAGCAATACCACTCTGGGGAATATACCCAAAAGATGCCCCACAAGGCCACAGATGCAAGTGTTCTACTATGTTCATAGCAGCCTTGTTTGTGATAGTCAGAAGCTGGAACCAACCCAAATGTTCCACATCAAAAAAAAATGGATACAGAAAATGTGATTCATTTACACAATAGAATACTACTCAGCTATTAAGAGCAAGGACATCTTGAGTTTTGCAGGCAAATGGATGGAGCCAGAAAATTTTATCCTGAGTGAGGTAACAAGAACCCAAAAGGACATGCATGGTATACATTCTCTAATAAGTGGATATTAGCCAAAAATGTACAGAATACCTAAAATACAGTCCACAGAGCTCAAAAAGGTCAACAAGCTCAAGGGCCCAATTGTGGATGCCTCAGCCCCTCCTGGGATGGAGAAGAAAGCAATCACAAGGGGGAGGGAGGCATACGGAAAGGAAAAGGGACAAGGGAGTTGAGAAGGGAACATCATTTGGTATTGGGTAGTGGGAAGGGCCTTTAGCCCTGAGGGCCAGCAGTAAGAATATAAACAAGTGACCTCATCAGGTACAAGGTTGGGAGGACCCTTCAGACTATACCAGAGACCTGGAGGCTAAGAGACTCTCAGGATTCAAAAGGGAGTAGGCAGGAAAAGATACAAAAAGAAAAAAATGAGTCTAGTGTGAGCTTTTGAAACTTCAAAGCCTACCTCTAATGACATACCTCCTCCAACAAGCTTATGTCTCCTCCAACAAAGCCACATCTCAACTCTTTCAAACAATTCTATTAATTAATTCTATTAATGAGACTCAAGCCTTCATGAGAGATCTTGTGTGAGACACTCTCATTCAAACCATCACAAGAAGTAAATTTAATAATTTGATTATTAATATTTTATACCTAGTTGATTATGTCTATTTCATTTAAATTTTGTAGGATTTCTAGAGAATTCATTAAGCCATTGATCACTCATATTTTTATTCTTTTCATAGTTGCTATTTCTTTTTTTCACTTGATTGCATGTTTTCCAAACAGAAATATCACCTATTATTTATTCTATTGCATACTTTTTGTTTGCCTTATGCTGAGTTTTCATCTATTTTCAATATTTTTAATAATATTTAATTGATTTGTAGAATGTATTCTATGTTAAGATACATTTAAGTCTAAATTTATTCTTGACAGCTTAAGCCCCATTATTTGATTTAAAATAATCAAAGTGTCCATTTTTCTGACTTGTGGGAAATACTATCTTAATCAGATACTGCTATGTGGGTACTGATAATGCCTTTCATTCATGTCTGAACCTTCTGCTCTCTTCTATTCATTTTTCCACATTAGTACATTGTCAATGTATTTTGGTCTTTGAAGTATCATAATTTATTTTAAAAGTTTAATAAGTTATAATCCTTTGTTTCAAATCTTTTTTGACTTATTGACGTTTACTAGTTGAATTTTAAGACCATTTTGTTTAACTCTTTACTAATGATAGTAGTTCCCTTAGACACAGAGATTACTTTTTAAAGAAAAAATGGGTAAGGAAATTCAGGGCATAAAATTAAAAGGGGGTCTGTTAGATGGAGGGGTCTGGCAAGAGGAGTTAAGGAGTAGGAAGAGTGAGAGGGGGTTGAATAAGAACCAAGTATGTTCTTAGTAACAAATGAAATGTATTATGTTGTATGGAGACTATAAGAACTGATTAAAGTCAGGTAGTGGTGGTACATGCTTGTAATCCTAGCATTCAGAAGTTAGAAGCAGGTGCATCTCTAAGAGTTTGAGGTCTAGAGGCGAATGCCAGCAGCAAACCACTGAACTGAGAATAGGTCCCCTATTGAAGGAATCAGAGAAAGAACTGGAAGAGCTTGAAGGGGCTCGAGACCCCAAAAGTACAACAATGCCAAGCAACCAGAGCTTCCAGGGACTAAGCCACTACCTAAAGACTATACATGGACTGACCCTGGACTCTGACCCCATAGGTAGCAATGAATATCCTAGTAAGAGCACCAGTGGAAGGGGAAGCCCTGGGTCCTGCTAAGACTGAACCCACAGTGAACTAGTCTATGGGGGGAGGGCGGCAATGGGGGGAGGGTTGGGATGGGAACACACATAAGGAAGGGGAGGGGGGAGGGGGATGTTTGCCCGGAAACCGGGAAAGGGAATAACACTCGAAATGTATATAAGAAATACTCAAGTTAATAAAAAAAAAAAAAAAAAAAACAAATGCACACTCACACACACACATACATGCATGCACACAAATGCACACTCACACACCCACACACACTGCAAAAAGAAAATTAAAGAGTCAGGTAAACGAAGTTTCTTCAGAAATATCTGAGGGAATAAACATGTTTGTTTGTATTACTTTTCATGTAAAAGTTACTCTGTAGGCAAAGATATAAATACCTCAGCTGTGAACAAAGACAAAGGGAGATAGTCACATAGAAATTGTAAATGGCTTATGTTTTTGAAGAATAGATAATTAGAAATATGTAGGGTAGACCAGCAGGCTTCCTTGAATATTTGTGAAAGGGATCCTCTAGTTCTTTTCCACAGGCAATAATGAGGCACATCTTTAGTTCCTCAGTGAGCCATGGGCTTTTTACTCTTTATGACATGAACAAGCCTTATGCCCACAGCTGCCATCAACACTCATGGAGGCTCACACAAGACCTGTTCCCAGGGAGAGGAAGCATGTCATTCTGTCCCCACCAGAGCCATATCAGTCTAAACCTAAAGGAGGTTTAAAAGTATTAACCTTCAGTTAAGACCATAAATATTAAACACACACACACACACACACACACACACACACACACACACAGAGAGATACACATATACCTCTAATTAAGATGGTTCAATGAAATTATGTTTTAAGGTATATATTTGCATGTGTGCCTGTGTTTGTGTGTGTATACATAATATATTATATAATATATATATATCATATGATGTATATATAATGTGTGCCCACAAATACACATACTGATAACATTGTGATTGAACTATATGTGTTTACATGCACCACTAATAAATAGATTTGCCCTAAAACAAGGGCTGTCTTGTTTTGCCTTAAAAAAAAAAAAAAAAAAAAAAAAAAAAAAAAAAAAGAGTTTGAGGTCAGCCTGGTCTACAGCAAGTTCCAGGATAGTCAAGGCTACACAGAGAAACCCTGTCATGAAAAAAATCTTTAAAGAAAGAGTAAACTGAGTTCATTAAAAACTATATTGCTTTACTTTACCCAAACTTTAACATGTTTATCTCTGGTGAAAATATTGCTCTCCAACAGTATTTTTTATATAATTTATGCCACTTTTTAGGGTCTTTTTCTTTTACATGCATTTGCTCATTGAATAATTAATACATTATATACTAGGGTCACGATAAGACTGATGTTCATGAGATATCAGTGGCTAAGCATCAGTGTCCAGTAAAAATACCATATCAGCTACATTTGTAACTGAGAACTACCCTAAAATGCAAAAGAAACATGGAATTGATTTTAATAATGTATTTTATTTTGTAAATGTTTCAAAAGCAATTTTAATATGAAATTTTTAGTCTTTTATCTATGTACTGTAATTCAATGTGTACTTCATGACTATAGAAATCTTAATTGATGTCACATTTTAATTTGACAAAAACCACATGTAGTTAATGGATTTCCTATTGACTATTGCAGGACTAGGAAATTTTGTCATCAGTATCAATTTATTAATTGAAGATTTTTTAGTGGTGTGGCATTGTAGATCTATAAATGGATCTAAAATATAATCTTAAACCAAAAATTTTAAAATAATGAATTAGAAAGTATACTACCTAACAAGAAAATAAAAAATAAGGGAGCCTAATTAAAGACTGTGAAGGGCCACTTTAAATTGTGATGGAGCTTTGCGCAGTGGCAGTATCGTAGCCAATGAGGTTTATCTGAGGCGCGATTATTGCTAATTGAAAACTTTTAAATTGTGATGGAGAATCAAAATGACTCAGAACAAAAACTCAAGAGATAGGACACGGTGGAGAGGATGTGGATCAAGGGGAACACTGCTTCATTGCTGGTGGGAGTGCAAACTTGTCTCGGCCAGTTGTCCTGTCCTGCAGGACAATCAAAGAGGGTGCAGAGGGTAACTTGAAGAGAATGGGGGACAAGAGACATGAAGAAGGACGCCAAGACAAGAGTCTGATCAAGGTGATAATTTTATTTTTTCCCAAGGCTGAATTTATACCATAACAGAGGTAACAGAGAGATGGGGAAAGTGGGAAACATTTACTCAGGCCGAGGACACAGCTCTTGTGGTCAGGCAATCGGCTGACATCAACAGGATGTCAGAAAGGTCATATCATTAGGCATCCTGACCACCACAAGTTTGTCATATCATTAGGCAACCTGACTACCAGATGTTGGTTTCTCAAAAAGGTTACAGGTTTGTCATATCATTAGTCAGCAGGATGTTGGTTTCTCAGAAAGGTTACAGGTCATATCATTGGGCATCCTGACATCAGATGTATTTCTCAGCAAGGTCACAACTTTGTCATATCATTATTCATCTTGACCACCAGATTTGTATTAGTCTTCTGCAGCTGTCTGGGGATTTTCCATGAACTCAGTCATACTTAGCTCTAGCTATACTACTAACGTCAATAATGGAGGGTTTTAAGGGCATCGCTCCCAACACAAACTTGAACAAACACTTTGGAAATCAAGTTGGCAGTTTCTCAAAAAACTAGGAATAATTCTACCTCATGACCTAGCTATACTACTCCTGGACATATGTTCCTACATCTCACAAAAACACTTGTTCAACTATGTTCACAGCAGCTTAATTTGTAATAGCTAGAAACTTGAACAATCTAGCTCACCTGAAGAATAAATAAAGAAAATATAGTATATCTACATAATTCTATTCAGCTATTAAGAACAAAAGACATTATGAATTTTGCAGACAAATGGATGAAACTTGAGAATATCATCCTGAGTATGGTAACCCAGTCCCAAAAGGATATGCATGGTATGTGCTCACTTATAAGTGGATATTAACCATAAAATACAGGAACCATGCTACATTCTCCCGAACCAAAGAGAATAAGCAAGAAGGAAGATAAAAAGGAAGATGTTTGAATCTCACTTAAAAGTGGGAAAATAGTTAAGTGAGTCAGATGGAGTAAAGGAACTGGGGGTGAGGGGCAGAAGCAATAGGGGGGATGTGGGGTTCTGATTCAGGTATGTGGAGGGAAAGGAGGGACAGCTACTTGGTCATGAAAATGAATAGAAATATGCAACCGAGAGTGGTGAGGAGGTGGGAGGCATCTCCAGGATGAGATAAAGATCTGAGATAAGGGAGGTGCCCAAGAATCATGTGGTGATCTTAGCTATGACTCACAAAATTGAGGATACAGAATTTGAAAATGCAACCTCATGTAGTCAGGTCACAGTGAAGCAATAGACACCAACCGACCCACAAAACTTTCAACCAAAATTTATCCAGTCTACTAGAAATATAGGCACAGTGGGCAGAATACAGACTTGTCCCAAAGGCAACCACCAATCCTTGACACTATTACTCATACTGTTATGATTGCTGACAGGAGCCTGTTGTCCTCTTAGAGGCTCCAGACAGCAGCTAACTCAGACAATACAGGCACTCACAAGCAGTGGATGGAGCTTGGGGACTCTTATGGAAGGAGGGAAGGAAGGATTGCAGTCCCAAAGTGGATAGGAACTCCACAGGAAGACCAACAAATGACCTATACCCTAGGGGTTCTCAGAGTCTGAACCACTAACCAAGGAACAACCATGGGCTAGGCCTCCCTTCTCATGTGTAGCAAATGTTTGGATTACGTGGGTCCTGAAACATTGGAGGTGGGGGCTATCATAAAAGTTGTTGTCTGTCTGTGGGATATGTTCTACCGGTGGGGCTGCTTTGTATGGCCTCAGTGGGAAAAGAAGTTCCTAGACTCACAGACACTTGAAGTGCCAGGTGGGGTATTATGCAGGAGGATTCATTTACTCAGAGTAGAAAGGAGGGGAAATGGGGGAAGGATTGTGGAACTGGGCTCCTGGGGTGGGAGCAGTGAACAGGATGGAAAGTAAATAAGTAAAAATTTAAATTAAATTAAAAAAAGATGTGATGGAGAAAAGAGAAATCTGAGATGTGAAGTTAAAAAGAGAGATTTGAAAAATTGGGGCTGATGGGTGAGGTGTTGCTTCTACATGAGAATGGGTTTCCAATCTTATAGAGTTGTATCTTCATAAAATACTTTTTTTCTATGAATGTTTACTTACATGCAACCAGAAGAGGGCATCAGATATCCTAGACCTGGAGTTGCATGTGTGAAGATTTCTGTGGGTGCTAAGAATGAAATGAAACCTCGGCCCAACCAATTCTCTTGACTGCTGAGACACCTATCCAGATCCTACAATTATCCCTTGAGTAAAGAAGTAGACAGGACTGAAAACAGGCAAGCATTAAAGAAATAATGATTAGATAATCACCATGTTAAATTAAATGCCTAACAAATTCAGACACCTAAGAAAATTAGTTATTATTTAATAACCTTTAACTTATTTCCAGTATTTAATTGATAGCTCCAGAAATATTTTCTATTAGCAAAATTTTGAGTACCATTTTTGTTTTATAAAAGTATACAACCCTCCTTTTTTCTCTTCTTCATCCTCCCCCCTTCATTACAAAACAGTTTTTATATAGTACCTTTTAATTATGAGTCCTCCTGGCTCAAACCTATGTAGGCCCTGTGCATACTGCCACAGTCTCTGTGAGTTCATGTGTGCATCAGTCCTATTGCATCTAGAAAACAATGTTTTCTTGGAGTCTCCTCTATTCCTGCCCTGTCTCAAGCTTCCCATGCCCTTTCTTCCCTCTTCCTCTGATCCTCCTCCCCCCTCTTATTTCCTGTCTATGTTTTAGTCACTTCTATTATACCTAAGCTCCACAAGTATTAGAGCTTCCTTTTACTCAGTATTTATTTTAGTTATTTTTGTGTTGCAGAATCAAAACACATGACATAAACAACATAAGGAAGGAAAGATTAATTTTTTGCTCATGGTTTCAGAACATTGTGCTTCCCAAGGATCCTGTGCTGATTTATTCTCTTTTCCCTTCAACTTTGTTTCTTTTTCTTTTCTATTTTTGCATACTATGAAATAGAAGGAAAACGTAACTTGCAAACAAACATAAGGGCAGAAAGTATGAGTATGGAGTTCACAAGTGAAGACATAAGATATGCATATAAGTAGAAATTGCCTCATTTGTCTTTCTTATTTTAAACCAATATTTACTACAGTGTATGTGTAATGTAATGGTTGTATTCATGCTAATGACATCTAGAAGTGAAGCAGGGACTCAAGCCTGAAAGGTGAATCTTACAGTAACATCTCTTTAGTGTTTGTCTTTCCGTTTCTGTCCCACAGGTTATTTTCCTTTTAAAAGTTTATATTCTCTATATTTTAAATAAAATTGTAATAATATGAAACTTTTAAAATTAAAACCTAAACTTCTGCTTTTGGAATTCAAATTTCTTTTATTTTAATCATTCAAAGTATTACATCACGCTTCTGGTTTCTGTGTGTGCTGATCTGGGACTGACCCTGTGCCACTGTTCTCTGGGTCTGGATTCTACCAGGAAAGAGCTGATCTTCCAGGAATGCTCACACACGTGGGAGCACAGGTGAAGCCACCACTTCTGTTCAGAGTCATGTGCCCAAAGCCCTCAAGGAGGAGTCTGCGATAGGATCCTTCCCTTTTCTGTCTATGCCTGGAGCTGACCCTGTGCTACAGCTCCCACCTGGAGAGAGCTGGTCTCCCAGGAGTGCTAACACACAGTCTTACAGGAGGGTCAAGCCACTTTCCCAGACAGCAAGACCAAATAACACTAGACATAACCAGATGGCAAGAAGCAAGTTCAAGAACTTAAGCAACAAAAACCAAGGCCACTGGGCAACTTGAGAATCCAGTTCCCAGCAAGTCTTGGATATCCCAACACACTAGAAAAGCAAGATTCTGATTTAAAATCACATCTCATGATGATGTTAGAGGACATTAAAAAGGATATAAATAACTCCCTTAAAGAAATACAGGATAACACAGGTAAACAGGTAGAAGCTCTTGAAGAGGAACCATAAAAAATCCCTTAAAGGAATCAGAGAAAGAACTGGAAGAGCTTGAAGGGGCTCGAGACCCCATATGTACAACAATGCCAAGCAACCAGAGCTTCCAGGGACTAAGCCACTACCTAAATACATGGACTGACCCTGGACTCTGACCTCATAGGTAGCAATGAATATCCTAGTAAGAGCACCAGTGGAAGGGGAAGCCCTGGGTCCTGCTAAGACTGAACCCCCAGTGAAATAGATTGTTGGGGGGAGGGCGGCAATGGGGGGAGGATGGGGAGGGGAACACCCATAAGGAAGGGGAGGGGGAGGGATTAGGGGGATGTTTGCCCGGAAACCGGAAAAGGGAATAACACTCGAAATGTATATAAGAAATACTCAAGTTAATAAAAAAAAAAGAAAGAAAAAAGAAAATTACTCAATAAAATCCCTTAAAGAATTACAGAAAAATATAACTAAAAGGTGAAGGAATTGAACAAAATCATTCAGGATCTGAACATGGAAATAGAAACAATAAAAAAAAAATCACAAAGGGAGATAATCTTGGAGATAGAAAACCTAGAAAAGAGATCAGGAGTCATAGATGAAAGGATCATCAGCAGAAAAAGAGATAGAAAAGAGAATCTCAGAGGCAGACAATACCATAGAAAACATTGAAACAAGTGTCCAAGAAAATTCAAAACGCAAAAAGATCCTAACCCAAAACATCCAAGAAATCCAGGACACAGTGAAAAGGTCAAACCGAAGGATCATAGGTATAGAAGAGAGCAAAGATTCCCAATGTAAAGAATCATTAAATATCTTCAAAAAATTTATAGAAGAAAACTTCCCTAGCCTAAAGAGACACTCACAGCAAACAAGAAGCCTACAGAACTCCAAACAGATTGAACCAGAAGAAGAAATTCCTCCTGTCATATAATGCACTAAACACTGAAGGAATATTAAAAGCAGAAAGGGAAAAACATCAAGTAATATATAAAGGCAGATCTATCAGAATTACACAAGACTTCTAAAAAGAGACGAAAAATCTCTAAGAACAAAAATAATAGGAAGTAAGAAATATTTTCCTTAATATCTCTTAGCATCAATGAACTTAATTCCCCAATAAAAAAGACTAACAGACTGCATACAGAAACAGGATCCTGTATTTTGCTGCATACAAGAAACACACCTCAGTAATAAAACCAGACACTTCTTCAGAGTAAAAGGCTGGGAAAAATTTTTCAAAGCAATTGGTCCCAAGTAATAAGCAGAAGTAGATATTCTAATGTCAAATAAAATTAATTTTCAACCACAAGTTATCGAAGAAGATAAGGGATGATACTTCACTTTTCAAGGGAAAAATCCACCAAGATGAATTCTCAATTCTGAATATCTATGCTCCAAAGGCGAGGGCAACCAAATCCATTCATAAAAGAAATGTTACTAAAGCTCAAAAAACACATTGCACTTCACACAATAATAGTGGATGACTTCAACACCACTCAGCAATGGACTGATCATGGAAAGAGAAACTAAATAGAGACACAGTGAAAATAACAGATGCTATAAACCAAATGGATTTAACAAATATGTGTGGAACATGTATTCCTCAAAAAATGCATATACATTCTCCTCAGCACCTCATGGTCCTTCTCCAAAACTGACCATATAATCAGTCACAAAACTGGCCTCAACAGATACACAATGATTGAAATAATCCCATGTATCCTATAAGATCACCATGGACTAAGGCCGGTCTTCAATAACAACAAAAATGACAGAAAGACCACCTACACATAAAAGCTGTACAACACTCTACTTCACAATAACTTGGTCAAGGAAGAAATAAAGAAAGAAATTAAAGACTTTTTAGAATTTAATGAAAATGAAGGCACAACATACCCAAACTTATGGGACACAATGAAAGCAGTGCTAAGAGGAAAAATCATACCTCTGAGTGCCTCCAAAGAGAAACTGAAGACAGCATGTACTAGCAGCTTCATAGCACATCTAAAAGCTCTAGAATAAAAAGAAGCAAATACACCCACGAGGATTAGGCAACAGAAAATAATCAAACTCAGGGCTGAAATCAACCAGGTAGAAACAGAAAGATCTATACAAAGAATCAACAAAACCAAGAGCTGGTTCTTTGAGAAAATCAACAAGATAGAAAAACCCTTGGCTAGACTAATCAGTGGGGACAGAAAGAATATCCAAATTAACAAAATCAGAAATGAAAAGGGAAATATAACAACAGAAACTGAGGAAATTAAGAAAATCATCAGATCCTACTACAAAATCCTATACTCAACAAAACTGGAAAATCTGGATGAAATGGACAATTTTCTAGAGAGATACCATGTACCAAAGTTAAATCATCTTCTGATAAACCATCTAAATAGACCCATAACCCCTAAGGAAATAGAAGAAGTCATTAAAATTCTCTCAACAAAAGAGCCCAAGACCAAATGGGTTTAGTGCTGAATTGTACCAAACCATCATAGGAGACCTATTAACAATATTTTCTAAATTATTCCACAAAATAGAAATGGAAGGAACACTACCCAATTCACCACAAAGACCCAACAAAGAAAGAGAACTTCAGAACTATTTCTCTTATGAATATCAATGCAAAAATACTCAATAAAATTCTTTCAATATGAATCTAAAAACACATCAAAATGATCAACCATCATGATCAAGTGGGCTTTATCCCAGGATGCAAAGATGTTTCAATATACAGAAATCCATCCATGTAATTCACTATACAAACAAACTCAAAGAAAAAAACCATAGGACCATCTGATTAGATGCTGAGAAAGCATTTGACACAATTCACAGTCCATCATGACAAAAGACTTAGAAAGATTTGGAATGCAGGCCCATACCTAAACATAGTACAAGCAATATACAGCAAACCAGTAGCCAACAGTAAATTAAATGGTGAGAAACTTGAAACAATCCCACTAAAATCAAGGACTAGAAGAGTTGCCCACTCTCTCCTTACCTATTTAATATAGTACTTCAAGTCCTAGCCAGAGCAATCAGACAACAAAAAGAGGTCAAAGGGATATGAATTGGAAAAAAAGAAGTCAAAATATTTGCAGATGATATGATTGTATACTTAAGTGACCCCAAAAGATCCAGTAGAGAAGATCCAGTACACTGAAACTAATAGAAGAGAAAGTGGGGAAGAGCTTGAAACACATGGGTACAAAGGAAAATTTCCTGGAAAGATTGCCAATGGCTTATGCTCTAAGATCAAGAATCGACAAATGGGACCTTATAAAATTGCAAAGCTTCTGTAAGGAGAAGAACATTGTCAATATAACAAAAGAGCAGCCAATATATTGGGGAACGATCTTTACCAATCCTATATCTGAAAGAGGGCTAATATTCAACATATACAAAAAACTCAAGAAGTTAGACTCTGGAGAATCAAATAATCCTGTTAAAAATGGGATATAGAGCTAAACAAAGAATTGTCGCTGATGAATATCGAATGGCCAAGAAACACCTAAAGAAATGTTCAACATCCTTAGACATCAGGAAAATGTCAATCAAAACAATATTGAGATTTCACCTCACACTAATCAGAATGGCTAAGATCAAAAACTCAGGTGACAGGAGATACTGGTGAGGATGTGGAGAATGAGGCACACTCCTCCATTTTTGGTGGGACTGCAAGCTGGTACAACCACTCTGGAATCAGTCTGGAGTCTCCTCAAAAAATTGGACATAATACTACCTAAGGACCTAACTGTACCACTTCTAGGCAGATACCCAAATGATGCTCCAGTATACAGCAAAGACACATGCTTCACTGTGTTCATAACAGTATCAGTTATAATAGCCATAAGATGTATAGAATCCAGATGTCCTTTAACAAAGGAATGTGTACAGAAAATGTGATACATTTACACAATAGAATACTACTTACCAAATAAAAATGACTACATGAAATTCTTAGACGAATAGATGGAACTAGAAAATATAATGCTGTACGAAGTAACCTAATCACAAAAGAACAGACATGGTATGCACTCACTAATAAGCAGACATTAGCCCCAAAACTCAGAACACCCGAGATACAATTTCCAAACCTCATGAAGCTCAAGAAGAAGGAATACCAAAGTGTGGATGCTTCAGATCTTCTTAGATGGGGGAATAAAAATACCAAAGAGGGAAATATGGAGATGAAGTATGGAGCAGAGACTAAGGAAAATGCCAATCAGAGAATGCCCCACCTGGGGATCCACCCCATAAACAGACAGCAAACCCAGACACTATTGCACTTATAAAGAAGTGCATGCTGACAAGAGCCTGATATAGCTGTTTCCTGAGAGGCTCTGCCAGAGCCTGACACCTACAATGGTGGATGCTGGCTGCCAACCATTGAATTGGGCTCCCCATATAGAGGAGTTAGAGAAAGGACTGAAGGAGATGAAGGTTTGCAACGCCATAGGAAAAACAACAATATCAACCAAGCAGACCTTACTGAGCTCCCAGGGACTACACTACCATCCCTAGAGTACACAGGGACGGATGTATGGCTCCATCTATATATGTAGCAGAGGATGTCTTTGTTGGGCATCAATGGGAGAGGCCCTTTGTCCTGTCAAGTCCTGATGCCCCAGTGTAGGGGAATATCAGGGTGTGAAGATGGGAGTGAGTGAGTGGGTAAGTGAGGGAGCACCCTCTAGAAGCAGGGGGAGCAGGGATGGGAGAGCAGGTTTCTGGAGGAGAAACTGGGAAAGGATAGCATTTAAAATGTAAATAAAAATATTCAATAAAAAGGAATGTTTAAAAAGTTATATTAAAGTACTTATTTATGATATTCAGTTATTGAAAATATGACTAACGATAACGCTAGTAGTGATGTCAATTGCCCATGGTATATTTGTACCTCGATGTATACATTGGGTCATGTAGTATGTCAAGTATTATTGCATACATAGTAGGCACTGGGCTCTATTTTCAGCTTGAGGCTTCAGTGATTTTAGCATTTGAATTGAAAATGTCTCTGTGGACTCATTTATTTAATGCTTCCCACCCTGCTGGTGACACTTTCCAGGAAGGTTTTGGAAACTTTAAGAGATAAGTCCTAGGTAAAAGAAGTAGGTGTTTGTCCTTGCCTCCTTCCTGTCTCTCTCTGCTGCTGTCTGCTATTGTTTTGAAAGTAAGTTTCTTGTGCCCAGAGTAATGCAATTTAGAGGATCAGGGCTTTGAATCCCAGAGTGGATTCTATTGCACACTCAGTTTGGAAAATGTTGAGTTAATAAAATTTTGGTCCTTTAAATGTTTGTCTTCCTCGGGTAAATCAGATTCAAACTCTGTCCTTGTCTTCTCATCAAGAACAAAAGTGCAGTAATTTTCCTCAAAATATTTGTATATTTTATATGACATTGGAGTGATAATCATGATTTGGTGACTGGTGACATGACTTTAGGTATTTCTGTCACCTGTATATTATACGTTCATTATCCTATTTGGTTATGATCTTCATATAGGGATTTCAATCTTAAGTAATTCTCCGAAGAGGCAAAAGCTGTGCTCAGCAAGCATCTCTCTCTCTCTCTCTCTGTCTCTCTCTCTCTCTCTCTCTCTCTGTCTCTCTCTCTCTTGCTCTCTCTCTCTCTCGCTCTCTCTCTCTCTGTGTGTATGTGTGTGCATGTGTGTGTGTGTGCGTGTGTGCGTGCGCATGTGCCTACGTGTATGTGTGTATATGCATGTACATATGTGTATATGCATGTACCTGTGTGTATTTCTGTGTTGTACATAATGCATGTGTGAGCATGAGCTTACGTGTGTAGATGCAACCCCGAAACAAGATTATTCAGAATGCCATATCTCTTTCAAAAACTGTTTTTAAAATAAAATCTGTTTCTTTTTTGGATATTTTTAGTTGCATTTCAAATGTTATCCCCTTTTCCAGTTTCCCATCCATAAACTCCTATCCCCTAACCCCTTCCCCTTCTTCTATGAGGATGTTCTCCCTCCCCAACCACCCACCTCTTCCTGACTCTCCACCCTGACATTACTTTACAGTGGGACACCAAGCCTTGACAGGACCAAGGGCTTCTTCTCCCATTGGTGTCCAACAAGGCCATCCTGGGCTACATATACAGCTGGATCTATGGGTCTGCCCATGTGTACTCTTTGGGTAATGGTTTAGTCCCTAGGAGTTTTGGTTGCTTGGTATTGTTGTTCATATGGGGTTGCAAACCCCTTCAGCTCCTTCAGTCCTCTCTTTAACTTTTCCAATGGGGACCCACTTCTCAGTTCAATGGTTAGCTGTAAGCATTTGCCTCTGTATTTGTTATGCTCTAGTTGAGCCTCTCAGGAGACAAATGAAAGACCTCCGGAGAGGACCTTTCCCTCATGAGGAGACCCCAAGCACCCAATGACCGAGCCGAGGCCACTCGGATGCAATCAGCAAGAGGGTTTATTGGAAAACACAGGTACCTGCGGGCACACAGTCTCTTCGGAGGACTTGCGCGCCCAGCAGCTCCAGCATGGGGCTTTTATAGGGTTTGGGGAAGCAGAAGCGGGTGTACAGAAGCAGATGCATAGTTATGGGGATTGGTGGATTTAAACGAGGCATATAGACATGTTCACATATGATTGGTTATTTCACATGATGAGGTAATAAGGTATAGCTACACACATTGGCAGGTTTGAATCATATTCGAATGAGGTTGTAACATGGTAAAAGAGTACGTGCGGGCTGGGACGTCCTGAATGTCGGGGGCTAGGGGCTTATCCCTTCCTGCCAGATCCTGTTATTCCTAGTCTGTTCTGTATTCCTTTCCTTTTATGGTCTGTTAGTTTTAACGGTGACTCGGCCCTAGGTATCTGGGCGTGCCTGGGCTCGTTCAAGCCTGTTGCAGCTCTGAGTTAAGACTCATGGGGTGGGTCTTTCACAACTATATCAGGCTGCTGTCAGCATGCACTTCTTGGCATCAGCAATATTGTCTGGATTTGGTGACTGTATATGTATGGGCTGAATCCCCAGGTGGGGCAGTCTCTGGATGGCCTTTCCTTTAGTCTCTGCTCCAAACTTTGTCTCCATATTTTCTCCTATGAATAGTTTTGTTCCCCCTTCTAAGGACTGAAGCATCCTCACTTTGGTTGTCCTTCTTCCTGAGTTTCATGTGGTCTGTGGATTGTATCTTGGGTAATCTGAGCTTTTGAGCTAATATCCATTTATCAGTGAGTACATACCGTGTGTGTATGTGTGTGTGTGTGTGTGTGTGTGTGTGTGTGTGTGCGTGTGTGTGTGTGTGTTTTGATGGCTAATATCCAATATATACAAAGAACTCAAGAAGTTAGAGTCTAGAGAGTCAAATAACCCTATTAAAAATGGGATACAGAGCTAAACAGAGTTCTCAACTGAGTAAGCTTGAATGACCGAGATGCACCTAAAGAAATGTTCAACATCCTTAGACATCAGGGAAATACAAATCCAAATCACCCCGAGATTCCACCTCACACCAGTCAGAATGGTTAAGATCAAAAACAGAGGTGACGGGAGATACTGATGAGGAGATGGAGAATGAGGGACACTCCTCCACTGTTGGTGGAACTGCAATCACTGTGGAAATCAGCCTGGAGGTTCCTCAGAAAATTGGACATAGTATTACCTGAGGACCCAGCTGTACCACTCCTGGGCATACACCCAAAAGAGGCCCCAACATATAACAAAGACACGTACTCCACTCTGTTCATAGCAGCCTTATTTATAATAGCCAGAAGCTGGAAAGAACCTAGATGCCCTTCAACAGAGGAATGGATACAGAAAATGTGGTACATCTACACAGTGGAATATTACTCAGCTATCAAAAACAATGACTTCATGACATTCATAGGCAAATGGATGGAACTAGAAAATATCATCCTGAGTGAGGTAATACAATTACCAATAAACACACATGATATAAAATCTGTTTCTTAAAAAAGTAAGTTTCAATAAGAAAAAGATTACCATTTGCTCTGTAAATTACCTAATGTGATTTCTTAAGTATAATAGATACTTAAATAGAGGTGGTTTTCTTTTTTTTTTTTTTTTCTGTGACCTCAGGCATATTTTTTAGCTGTTCACTGTCTCAATGTCTACCCCCTAAAATTCAAGAGCAATAAAGACGTGCTGTTCAATTTAACTGAACAGAATAGTTATTTTTAGGATAAAACATAAAAAGAGAGATATTGAAAAGTTTTCTCTCAACTCTGCCTAGAGGTTTGCATTATTGTCAGTGCAAGTTGTATGCACAGGAGATGTTATCCTCCAACCAAGCTTGCCAAGAGGTTAAGTAGGAAGCTGGACTCGGATACCTATTTAGGCAGAAATAGTCAGTAAGAAAGTGCGTGCTCATATGAACCCAGAAAGGTGTGTAGAGTTTATAAATGAAGGTGGGAAGAAAGGTGATGGAAAATCTTGGCCAGGAAACATTTGCAGATCCTCTGTTAACTGGACACCGATTTTAGCTATGTTTGCAAACTTTGTTTCCCCCGAATCTCCTCAAAAGTGACTCTAGTCCTGTGTAGACATACCTCACGGGATATGTGTGAGGGAGACATCTTGTGAAATTTCACATTTTTTTCTTTTCAATATGGATGGATTTGATATTTTGAGAAGACAGGTAGTAAATATGGAAAAGAAAAACACGTATCCAGTATTTGTTATAATAGAAGTTAATATATTCAATTTTTTCACTTACACTTTAGAGACAGTTACTATTCTACATTTTTTACCTATTATTTTCTTTTTTGTAAAAAAATAAAAATAATTCTTAACATCATCATATTTTGTAAAATATATTAAGTAAATTTTTAAAAAATTAAATTAACTAAACAAAAACAATTAATTATTTTTCTCATTTGTATACATTTGTTCTTTTTCTGGATCTGAAATTGAATACTGTCAACACCACCAGAGAATCATTCCTCCACATAGTTGTGTAAAGAAGCAGAAGATGGAGGGAGTAGATATAGGGGCTTTCTAGATTCAAAGCTTTATTTTATTTTACTATGTGTCATCTTGTAAAAATTCTGTATCTTAACTTTAAAAGAAAGATATTGATGCAAGATTTAGAGTGGATTGGGGGGAAAATTTGGAGAGACAGGAGGATTGGGGGAAATTTATGGCTGAAACAGACTCTGAGTGAAAATTTAGAGTACATGGCCAGCATGTGTTGTGGTTCCTTTCTTCCAGGGAGGAAATGACACTATAGATTCCCAGGGATGCTGAAACCACATGCAAAAAAGGATGGGCAAATTTGTCATTCAGAATTTATGAAGGATATTTTTTCTTCTCACTGACTAAAAAGAACAAATCAAACACTAGGTTTCCAATTCTGAAAATTAGTAGACTCTGGAGAGCCAATTAAACATTATTCCCCTATCTCGACTCTGTTTTAACATCCTTCTTTATTGCATACTGTTTCTTTCGCTCACAAGGCAGGTAGATGGTGTTATCAGGCTAATTTGGGGACAGTTATCATTATAATGTAATTTTTTGCAATTATGTGGTAGACCAGGTGGCAAGACAGCATGGCTTTGCATTGCCAAGGTGCAAAACAAATTCAGTGTTCAATCAACCTGAGAGAGAAAGGACAATTCTCATTTGCATAAACATGTAGCCACGGAAACGAGATGCACAGAGGTATAAGGGGAAAGAGACCTATTTTACATGATGTGCATAGAATATTTGACAGTTTAGATTGGAGGCGTCATTGATGTGGGTTGGAATGGTACGGTTGGTTGCCATGGATATGGTTTTCCCTACTGGCAGTGCAGAGATTGGCAGGGATGGATGCTGAAAAAAAAAAAAGAAAGAAAGAAAAAAAAAAAAGCCTAAACCACTGCACACTCTGGCAGCCTCATTCTTTTCTTTTGTTGAAAAGCTATGTATCGTTTCTGCACTAATGACAGCTCATCAAGTATGCAGTGTAATCTAGAAACACTGATATTTCTGTAATAAATCATTCATGTATAATATATATGCATTTATACATTCTATGCACATATATATGTGGTGATCTACATGTATATATTTGGAATAACATGTATGCAGATTAATAAAAGATTAGATTCAGAAAAAAATATTTACTCTTTTCTATTTAATATTAATTTGGTAACTCCTTATATCTAAGGATTTCTTAAATAAGATAAGCAATATATAAATGAACTGAATTATTCTTTTGCTTAGGGAAAGAGGATTGCACAGATGCTTTTGTGGATGTGGCAAACAATGAAAGGAGAAAGGAGTAGCTTGTCCCTGCAGCCCCGTCTCTGCTTATTTGACCCTTATAGCCACTGTATTGCTGTGTTATAATAGGAAAATGGTGTTCATCCATGAGAAAACAAGGCCATTTTTATTTCCTTTGTAGGACTTAGCACAACATTTACCATAATATAAAGCCAAACAGACCATTTATGCTGCATTTCAGAACAGCTGAAAGTACTTGGATTTCTTTTTGTGAAAGCTCACTCATTCATTATCCTTCTTTCATACACTTACTAGGAACCCTGCCTTTATTAAAGATTGCAGGGATGTCTTTTGTCTTTAAGAAGTCATTCACTAACATATTATGTGAGAAGGGTCTGAAGGCACTCGGATTGCCCAGTCCTGCAGGGTGAGAACTGAGGACCTTTGTCTGTGCTAATGGGCAGCTTTACATACAGCCATACTCGGGAGACTTGAATTCTGCTACCTGAGTTTTTATGACCTTGTGGATTTCCCCCTCAGCATCTTCCAGCCTTTGAAGGAATTTTGAGTGGCCTGGCACTTTTTTATATTGTCTGCCTGTGAAATAACTGGAAACTGAGGAGAGAGTAGCAGGCAGCAAACAGAAGGTCCCTTCTGAAGATTGTTTTCTGTGTATAATGTTTATCTTTGATATTCATACAGTCAAATTATGATAAATAATTATAAACAACTAATGTCTATTGTGTATATTTAGCAAAATAAGTAGCTGAAAGAAGAGTTAAGACAGCATTCCTTCACTTTTCAAGGCAGGTCTTTTAGACAGAAGGAAGAAAACCATATACTGAGAAGTACGGTGACCACGAATTCCAAGCTAGACTCCCTATAGTTTGACGCTCTGTACTAAGAGGAGGAAGAAAGTAGAGTGAAGAAATTTTGCATCAATATATAACTTTATTTTATACTTTTGTCGAACAGTTAACTTTTATTGCCAAAGCTATGGCATTTATATTTGTTCATTGTATTTGTTCATTCTTCTTTGTAATGTAAGACATACTAGAGGGTCAGCTCCTGCTAACAACACATGCTCCTACAATCCAAAGGTCCATGAGTGCTCTCAGATCTTCCTTATGTCTCTGAGTCATCAGCTTCATTTCTGTTATGAACTAGTCAGTGACGTTCACCTTGAGAAGACCAGCTACGGTCCCACTAGTAATCTCCATTTCTGATTTATCACTCAGGGCCACTTGTCTGTTTCCATTTGTGCATTGTAGGCATCGATAAATAGTTAAATTATTTATTAAATTTTTAAAGATAAAATAAGAAATTTACATTTGCCCTGATATGTGAATTTTTTAATCTATGGCCAAACTGTAAACAGTGAGATTCAAAATGAGTTCAGAAGAGTTTAAGGAGTACGGACCTTAATGCAGAAGTCAAGAAATGTGCAAGGTCAATGCAGCTTCTCCACAGTGTCACAGGCCCCTGCCCCCACTTTGGCATTCTTTATATTTATACTTTATTGTGATTGGGTATTTTATTTAACATACTGTGGGGTTTTTTCATTTTTAGACAGGGTGTCTTTATCTTGGCTAACTTGGTTTAAAACTTTTGATCTTTCTGCCTGCCCCATTTTCCTACTTACTGGAATTACATATGGAGCCCTCGATGCCATTTTCTAGTATTTTCTAGTTTTATTTTCCACATTTCAGCTTTGCATTTGTGTCCTAATCCTTATATTGAAGAAAAATTAAGCTAAGGTTGATGCACGTTCACCACTGCCTACCATCCTTTAGACAGTTGCAGGTCTTGAGCGTGCTTCTTTGTCTTGTGTTAAACACTGAGGTGCTGTGTATAGTACAGAGCACCTCGAATGTCATTGCAGAATACTCAGAAGGAGTCAGGATGTATCATGCAAAGAAACAAAAGGTTTATAAACCTGATTTTCATTTTGAAGGTAAAAATGTTCAGCATTAAAAATCAGTTTTTAATCCTAAGGAAATAAATAAGAGCATGGTTATTTTATGAGCAGAGACCTGATTATTTCATGCTGTGAGCGTGATTCTTCAAGTGGTCAGAGGAGACTTCTGGAGAGGTCTACTTTTCTTGGGCAAGTGCACACTTGCCTCAGTCTCACTCATAAACCAGTAGAGAGTCACGTGCACTGGGCCTTAAATGTGTTCATTTCAAATGAAGCAGGAGGCCTGACTCACATACACAATTCTCAAGATTAGCATCTCTCTACCTTCACCGCTGCACATGTAGATTGGTTTGTTTCTGACACTGTGATGATTTCAATGTTGTGTTTCTTTTACGAATTTGTTTTTGTTGATTTTCACGCTATTAAGATATATTGTCTTTTGAATTTTAGTTTAGTGAATTAATAGAATACAGATTTACACCAAGTCACCTTTTCCCTCCGAAAAGAGATGTATTCCTTTCTTGGCATACAGATATCATCACTTCCTTGAAAAAGAAATAAGGCAACTGGCTGTTGTTCTTTGTGATCAGGTTTATTAACGCATGCAGAAGGCTGGAGCTCTCATTCTAGACTTGCCATTAGGCGATTAGAGAGGGACGTTTTTTCTCTCCTCGTTATTTTCTGCACTTATAGAATTATGCGCTATGATCTTCATCGGCTCTCCTTGGTTCAGGGATGTAGTAAGTAAGGCTTTCCAACTGTGGCCAGCTACAGTCTGAGGCTTTCCTCTGTGTGCTTTGGCTCAGGTGTGGTGGCATGTAGTTAGCTGGCCATGCTAGATGTCCTCTCCTGGGGCAGGGCAAGCTGATACCCAAACAGCACCACAGCTAGAAGTCGCTGCCTTAGTGGAATGAACCAATGCATGATTCCAGGAGCTAGTGACATGCATTCGTCAGTCTGCTGAGGCTCTCTCATCCTCTCCATCCAGAATCTCACACAAGAAGGACTGCCTTCTGTTTCTCAACTTTCCCATCACACAAAATAAAAACTCCTTTTGTCTTCTGTTTGAGTCCTGTCTTCCTTGAGATGCTTTAACAGTGGCATACTGAAGGGTGGGAGGCATTTGCCATTCGAAAGGAACTCAAATTCCCAATGAAGACCTTGTTCTTTGTAAAGCTTTTTTCTTCATTCTGGTAAAACCTTACTGACACAAAACTTCTAGTCACAAACTTGTCACCTAATTTCTATAGTTCATATGACACCGTATCCCTGCCACCAAATTTGCTTTCCTTTTAGACAACTTATAGGAGAAAGAAAGAAAAAAAAACAACTTTGCATTAAAAATTACTAAAAAGGGTCATGTTTTCTTTGGTTTGGTTTCTTTTTTTCTTTCTAACGGATAACCTCAATTTTTCATTTCTTGAGTCTTCAAAATTCCACATGACATTTTCTCGCTGTATCACTGGTTCACATCACCCATGATGACATCAACCCATATGCCAATATGAACTTACCCTTATCCAGTCTGCTCCATAAGACGATGCCCTTCACCATTCACATTAAATCTGAACCCCGTGTCACTGCTCCTAAGCTGCTATTTATCAATTTTTTTCATGTTGTCCTGTAACCATGCTGTGGCTTTTTTTTAAATGTCCTTATCTCGATCATTAATTTTACCTTCTGATGTAGTGGTCCTGAGTGATATGATTTACAACTTAATAAAGTGAGTTTTTAAAACATTAGATAAACTAGTAAATCAATTTTCATAAGAGTCAGCATTCTGGCATACTGAACGTAGACTTCATTTCCCTCCTTTGCCTGATTTCATCTAGGTGAACTGAATGGCACGGACGGATGCCGTGCAACAAACAATGCAGTCATGCATAATACATGGCACTTGAATTCAATTTTGATGGTTCCTCTAATGGTGTCCAGGAGAGGACAAGGTGGGAGTGGAAACCTTGATAGGTATGTTCAGGCATCTCCTTGACTTTGAAATCTGATTCCTACTGTTTTTCGACCTATTTGTTTGAGAACAAAAAGTCTCTAGTTGAACACAAATTCTATAGCAAACAGTAACTTTTCTTGTTTTTTGAAATACAAAAATATATAAGAAGCCTACTCAGATAAACTAACAGAATTAAGTTAGCATAATAAGGAATATTGGTAAATAATTGTATTCTGTTTTCTGCCTTTAGGTGGGTACTTGGCCAAATCACCTGAGGCAATGTTCACAACAACCTAAGATGGCTACTGTGTAGACAAAGAAGTAATTTGCGTCCCCTATTCATTCAGTTGCTAATTTAAGGTACTGAGTTATTTCCAGGTTTCCCTAAGTCAATCAGTTTGGCTGTGTGACTGTATAGTGGTAGATTCCAAGAAAACAAATAAAACACAATCTAATAAAATTCACATTTTTCTGTAAGCATGTGACAGTTTGGTGATTTTTTTTTTAAATTCAGCACAGAACGAATCAATCTGAGAACTTTTTCTTGTACCTGGGCAGTCCTCTCACGAGTCTTTTTCAAGGAGAAGAAACAACACTTAGAGGTTTTTCTTGTTGCTTGAGGGTGAAAAGGTGTTGCTGATATTTGGGCAACTGGCTATGTTTCCCAGGGTTGCTTCAAGCACTCAGACTCATGAGGCATGCTTCATTCAGTAACTAGAATTACAGGCACAAGCCCCAAACTCCAAGAGAGGGATTTTAAGTAGTCTATAAGTCATAGTGGGGGAAAGCCCCACCTCCCCCCACCACCGCTTACCACCTCATGCTGTAGGCAGAGCATGTTGACCAGGTTTCTGAGCTTTTTTTTTTTCTTTTTCTAATTTTGAATGTCTAGGCAAAAATATTAAATTCAAGTAAGCATTCATTATTTCGATAAAATGAAGGAATGTAACCAATGAGCTTCACATTACACAAGAGCATGTGACCATTTTTCTTGTAGTGAAAAATTCATGGAATCTGTGCTTGTTAGGGCAGCATGCTATGAAGACACAGAACAGGGAACCAAGAAGCCGTATTCACTTTTATAAGTTCCAGGACCAACTGTGGGAATAAGGGGTCTGGATACTTTATAAATCAACAATGTCAAGAATACTTGCAGGGTCAAGAACAAACAGTTCCTGAATCTCACTAAGAACCTCATTAGCATTGACCAAAATAGGACCAAATTAATGGTCCAACTGCATTTGGACCTTTTTGTATACTGGCTTCTGGGATTTGAAAAAACAATGTCTGGCATAGATAATATATTTTTCATTTTCAAAATTCAAATCTTAGTTTCAACATAACAATTATATGCATGAAGTACTTATATTAATTATTCATAGAAGTAAAGGTATATTTGACATAAAATACAGGGAATATAAGCTGATTATCTCTTCAAATTCTGATATAACAGAACAATATCACTAAAACACGAAGAACTTAATTTCAAGATAGCTCAGCAAAACTGCATGTTATTATCCACTATGTCCAGCAAACTTCTAGATGGTATGTCATGTAAGACAGTGCAAGATATGATTCACAGGCCCAAGGACAATACTCCAGCTAGGATGCAAGAACAAAAGACAAAATAGCAAATAATGCAGAACTTAGGTTTGTGGGGGGAAAAGAATGTAGAACAGAATGAGAACCTGCTAGTATACTGTGTTTTCTCCTGGGCATATTCTGTGGAACCCAAACGAGGGAGAATCTAAGCAGCACTGAAATTTAGGTTAGTTAATGAGTCTCGACACATGTACCTCTAGATTCCAAGCAGGGACAATGCAACTAGATATGTCTCTTTCTTTTAGGACAAAATGTTGTGTCTAATATTATGTATTATGTTTTTCTATTATATCCCCAGTGTTATAATATTAATACATTTTAAAATACTAGAAGTTCTAAGGGCCAAGCAGGAAATTGCATAATTTTGCTCAATGAATTAATTCATACATTTAATTAATTAATGGTAAGATTTGTTTTCTTTCTTGGAAAGTGTATTCCTTTTGAAAACTATGGATTTAAACTCACACATGCATGCACAAGTGCACACACACACACACACACACACACACACACACATCATAGTACTAGTGTGAAAAAGAAACTGAAAATAAAAACACCAAGACTTGGTCTGTTTTGGAAACTATAAATTTCGGAATGACAATTAAGACTTTAGTTGGCCCATTTAATTTGGCTATAGACGGCTTAAAGTAATGACTGTTTTCTTAGGAACTTAGCATAGGCAATAATTTTATTGTACTTTTTATAAAATCACAGTAAAGATATGCACATAGAGTACATCCTTCAACAGCATATAATCTGATCATGCCCCTGTCCTAACGTGGTTCTGGTGTTAAATTTGTTCTTTTTTTATTTTTATTAATCATTCCATTTGTTTACATTTCAAATGATATCTCACTTCCCATTTACCCCTCCACAGACTCTCCATCCCACATCTACCCTTCCCTCCCTCCCCTTTTCTCTATGAGGGTGCTCCCCCACTCACCCATCTTCTCCCATCCCACTGCTCCAGCATCCTCCTACCCTGAGGCATCAAACCTCCACAGGACCTATGGCCTCCCCTCTCATTGATGTCAGACAAGGCATAAGTGTCTGGAACCATGGGTCTCTTTCTGCACACTCCTTGGTTGGTGGTCTAGTCCCTGGGAGAACTGGGTTGACAAGCCGGTCTATATTGTTCTTCCTATGGGATTGCAATCCCCCTCAGCTCCTCCAATCCTTCTGCCAGCTCCCCTACTGGGGTAAGCTCAGTCTCATTGTTGACTCCAAGCATCTACATCTGCATTGGTCAATTGCTTGTCAAACTTCCCAAGGAACAGCCACACCAGGTTTCTGTCAACAGGTACATCTTGTCAAGGACAACAGTATCAGGTTTGGCGTCTGCAAACAGGATGGATCCCCAGGTATGGCTGTACCAGGATGGCTCTTCCTTCAGTCTCTGCTCCATTTTTGTCCCTGTTCTTTCTTTGGACAAGAACATTTTTGGGTTAAAAACTTTGAGATGGGTGGGTGGCCCCATCCCTAGACCAGGGGTTGTGCCTGTCTACTGGAGGTGGTTTCTACAGGTTCTATCTCTACCTTCTCTGCTCATTTCGGCGACAGACATCCCTGTTGTGTCCTGGAAGCTTCTCATTTCCTTGGTGTGTGGGACCCTGCAGTGGCTATCCTCAGAGCCTCATCCCCGCCTGCTACATATTTTTTTTTTCAATTTACTGACACTCTGTACCTCTCTCCCATCCCCTCCAGTTCCTGATACCGCTCTCCTTATTTCCTCCCACTTCTGTCTCCCTCCCAGGTCCTCCTCCTTCCACCTACCGCTGTCATCCTGTTCCCCACTTAATGCAGGACCGAAGCATCTAAACCCTCGTCTTCCTCCTAAGCTCTGTATGGTCTTCAGTTTATATTATGGGCATTATGAGCTTTTGGGCTAATATCCATTTGAATTTGTTCTTGAGAGGTCAGTGTTTACTATGAGAAGATTTGACAGGAAATTAATAGTATAAACTGAGGCATGTTTGTGTAGGTCCAGTCTGTCTTTTTCAGGATAAATTATATTTCCTAAAGGCTTACTTCAGAGCAAAAAGCAAGCATAAGCACCTTAACCTTTACTGATAGCATGTTGTCTATGTCCAACACCAAGCCTTTATGAAGGTTATTGATTGAGCTCTCAAGACTGTAACTAAGATATCTGCTCACACCACTTTCTGTTGAACCCAGTCTGCTGAAGAGTCTCACAGTGTCTACATGCTTAGAGTATTTTTGAAACTTCATCATTTGCTGCTTGTATCATAATGACAAAAAGAGGCATAAGAGTAAATGTTCAAATAGAATGAAGCTGATGAAAGTTGGTATTCTTGCTCTGCTGCTGTCTCCCACTGGGAACACTTGGCAAGAGCAGTGCTCAGACTTTCATGGGATTTCACTCAGGACATTTTTATCAAATTTTGTTAAAAAGTTTGGAGATCAACCTTAAATTTTGCTTTGCTGATAAGAGCAATTATGAAGGGCACATAATTAATTATAAGTCTTGCACAGTCCTGAGAGCTTCGTAGTTTTTCTTTTTCTTTTTTTATATTCACAGCCACCCTCCTCCCTAACTTACTAATGCCACTTGTACAAATCCCTTCCCTTACTACTCCCCCCTTCTCCTCAGGGACAGGCAGCCCCCCTTTGGCACAACCTCTCCCATCAGGTCTAGGCATCCTCTCTCCCACTGAGCAGTCCAAGTAGGGGGAAGGGGATTCAGTGTCAAGGAACAGAGACTGAGACAACCCCCACCCCACTTGTCACAGGAACCACCTGAACACCAAGCTTCATGTTTGCTACAGAGGTGTATGGGGCCTAGGTCCAGCTTCTGTGTGCTCTCTGGTTGACTCAGTATGGTGTCTGGTAGAGGATGAGAGATTTCTATCAAGAATGCCTTGTTCTGTGGACTGTCCTTAATTCTCAATACAGCTAAAGAGGAATTTGTTTGGAAGAGTAGTTAATTCTCAATACAGCTAAAGAGGAATTTGTTTGGAAGAGTAGTTTAGGTGGTTTTGTTGTTATTGTTTTGTGCTTTTATTTGTTTCAGATAAGATGCTGATAATTAATTTGTTTTCAAGTTTTTAAAAACATGCAAGAAGTTATTCACAGAGAACCTGTAATTAGGGCTGCCAATTCCAACTGAGTCTTGGATTGACACATTGCCCTGGTTTGGGCCACACTGCCTAAAGCAGGTAGATCCTTGCCTAGATGAAGCTGAGAGGATTTATAGATACAAGGCTTTAAATCACTGAGCATGAGAAAGCCACTCATGGGAATGAATGGTCAGCGTATAGCAAGGGCACTCCTCAGAGAATGGCCACTTCATTTTGTTACTAATGAGGCGGCAATGCCAGGCTACTGTGGATTTTACCCAAGGTGCCGGATAGGCGCTTTTTAATGAAGTCTCAAATATATTTTGCATGCTTTTACCCAGCAGCCTAACCACGCTTCAAAGTTCCCATCATTTGATTGATCTCACTCATCCTATTTGGGGGTGCGGGTATAGAGGTGGGGGAAAACATCAATAACTGGTGGGAGGCAGATTCCACCAGAAAGCAATAAACTTCAGAATTAAATAAGAATCTATTTGATAGTGTTAATTTTTCTCATTCTATGTATACAGTGCCATGACCATAACTTCCTTTGCAACAGACCACTCATTAGCTATAGCCCACAGCAGTTAATTTCCCAGCTCTTCCTCTCAGCATTTCACTTTATTTGTTTAACTGACAGGCTTTTGAAGCAAGCCTGCTAAAGCCTGCAAGAATTCCTGGCTTTTCTCCCCTTTCGTTCTTGTTATTATTAGGAATATGGACAAGATGCCAGTGTGTATACTCCATCTGAAAATTGTGCAGGATTTTCTATCTCTTGGGAAAGAATCAAATTGCTTCTTAATCGTCCAGGACTCAATTCTGTAACTATTCACAGGCAAAATTCTTGTTAGCGCCAAGGGGAGTTTTGCCCTCATTTGAGGTTATAGGATCAAGTGGTAAAGGTATTTATAGTCACCTCATTCTCTCCAGGAAAATAAGTTAAACTTGATATGTGGAAATGGCTAAATATACTGTAGCCATCTTTCTGTTTGCTTAAACAGTTTCTGCTAAAATAATCCAGTGAAAAGATTCACAGAAAGTAGAAAATAAAGTAAGTGGCAATAAGAATTTTTACTCCTGATTGTTTTCCTCCCCATTTTGCCTAACAAAATGTAAATTTCACTTGCAGGACATGGCAAAATTTAAAAAGTTACTGATTTCACAGCCAAATGAAGAGGCCATATTTTTGTGATTTTTCTCTCCTAAAACTTTTGGAAAACTAGTATTGTTATTAGCACTTTGAAAGCCAGCCACAATCAAACAGTCCTAGTTTGACATTTGCTGTCCTTAATATTATGAGTACTTCATCTCTCTGTGGTAGTTTCTGGCTCTCTCAACAGGTTTCACTTTGCTACATTTCCTTTAAAATTTTCCTTCTAAAGTGCACATAAAATAATAAAGACCATAGTTTAAGGCAAACTCTTGGCACTTCCCCAGTTGTACAACTATCGCTCTGTGGAAATGCTTGGCTCTTTGCTCTTAATTCTCTAATTTATGACTGAGTCAGGTGAATTAGTTATTCTTTGACTTCCTCTAGATAAAAATTCTGATGAGACACACAGGCCCTAAATTTTACATAAATATTAAATTTTATCTACATAATAGTGAAACTATATAAATTAAAGCCAACCAGTACATTTCCACTTTGTATACAATTCTACGGACTTGCTTATGATTTTTTCCAGTTAATAACTAGATCAGTCCCAAGAACAAAGATTTTTTTAACTCTATAAAATGGTGTTTGGCAAATGATTCTATCTCAAGACAGAAATTTATAGTTGAATTATCAGTAAAATAGACATGCTAGTCTCTATATTGAAAGGTTGCTGGAACAGTAAAGCAAGACTTCCTACTCCTTCTCCAAACTCGCTAAAGAAATGCTAGCTCTTTAGGTTATATTACATTTAAAAGTAGAGGGCAGTGAAAAACATTTACAATGACTCAGGTCTTGGTAGACTTGGATACACCACCCACACCTTGCCCTGTCAGTAGCCTATTTTCCTTCTAGCTTTAAGATTTCAGTGTTGATATGTTCAAGAATATAATGCTGTTTTGTTTTGTCACCTAATATACAAATATCCTTTCCTTAAATGACTTTAGTAAACCTGATATTTTTCAGAAGTTTATTAATACAGTTCTAGCAAATCTCTGACTTTGCTATTAATTAGATTAGCTTTTCTTCTGGTATCTGTATTAGAGGTACATAGAATTAATTTGGTTTTTTTTTTCAAGGACAAACAAATTGATTTACATGAAGAACTAGACCCTTCAGTTTTATAGCACAAAAGTCATTAGAATGATTGCCTATGCCTTTTGTATTAATAATCAAATTTACCTCTTAGTAATTTGACTAAGGAAAACAAGAAATGAAATTTGAAAGACCTCAGTGGAGTGATAATTATTTACACACTGAAATTTCCCTTAGGTTAAGAACACTATATCATCTATTCTTCTTTTTACTAGACATTTAATGTATTTACACTTCAAATATTATTCCCTTTCCAGGTTTCCCCATCTCCCACCCCCCTCCCCCTGCTTCTATGAGGATGCAATCCCTCCTAGTCACCTACTCCCACCTCAACACCCTGTCATTCCCCTACACTGGAGAAATGAGCCTTCCCAGGACCAAGGGCCTCTCCTCCTATTGATGCCAGACAATGCCATTCTCTGTGGCATATGAGGCTGAAGCCATGGATCTTCCATGTGGACTCTATGGTTGGTGGTTTAGTCCCTGGGAGTTCTGGTTAGTTGATATTACGGCTCTTAATATGGGGTTGCAAACTCCCTCAGCTACCTCAGTCCTTTCTATAAGTCCTCCATTGGAGACAGCTATATCAGGCTCCTGTCAGAATCCACCTGTTGGCATCCCCAATAGTGACTGGGCTTGGTGACTGGATGTGGGATGAATCCCCATGTGTGACAGTCTCTGGATGGCCTTTCCTTTAGTCTCTGCTCCACACTTTGTCTCCATATTTCCTCTTGGAAGTATTTTGTTTCCCCTTTTAAGAAGTACTGAAACATCCACACTTTTGTCTATCGTCTTGAGCTACATTTGGTCTGCAAGTTTTATCTTGGATATTCAGAGCTTTTGGGCTAATATCCACTATCAGTGAGTGCATACTATATGTGTTCTTTTGTGACTGTGTTACCTCACTCAGGACAGTATTTTCTAGTTCCATCCATTTGCCTATGAATTTCATGAAGTCATTGTTTTTAATGGCTGAGTAATATTCCATTGTGTAAATGTTCCACATTTTCTGTAACCATTTGTCTGTTGAAGGGCATCTGGTTTTTTCCAGCTTCTGGCTATTATAAATAAGGCTGCTGTGAAGACAGTGGAGTATGTGTCTTTGTTATATGTTGGGGCATCTTTTGGGTATATGACCAAGAGAGGTGTAGCTGGGTCCTCAGGTAGTTCAATGTCCAATTTTCTGAGGAACCTCCAGACTGATTTCCAGAATGGTTGTACCAGTCTGCAATCCCACCAACAATGGAGGAGTGTTCCTCTTTCTCCACATCCTCGCTAGCATCTGCTGTCACCTGAGTTTTTGACCTTAGCCATTCTGACTGGTGTGAGGTGGAATCTCAGGGTTGTTTTGATTTGCATTTTCCTCATGACTAAGTATATTAAACATTTCTTTAGTTGCTTCTTTGTTTAGTTCTGTACCCCATTTTTGATAGGGTTATTTGGTTCGCTGGAGTCTAACTTTGTATTCAAGATATGTCTACAATAAATAAGTCTAACTTGATTTCTTCTTTCAGTATTGTTTTTCAAAAAAAATCCTTTTATATTTTCAAGTTCCAACTATTTTCCTTTCTTAAGTATTTACTAGGATCATGTCTCCATTGGATTCCTTCCATCAAAGGAGAGCCTGATAGAAACAATAACTGTATATGCTAATATTGATCACTTGAGTATCAATTTCAACAAAATACTTCAATGAGTTAAAGCTACTGCTTCGTGCATTCCTTCAATGTTGACAGTTACCCAGGACTACCTGTGTTGTTAGAGCTGTATGTTACAGACACAAACGTGAGACAGTTTATACAGTAACAGAAAGGTTGCAATTAACTTTACTTTTCAAACCACCAAACTATCAATGATAGTTTCAAACAAAAGCACAAATGGAAAGGAGATTAAGATGAGACTACCTCACAGATGAAAAAACATGACTGGATATATCCTGAGCCAGTTATTCTGGGCTATGGGGTTAGGCAGATGAGCGATTAGCAATCAGGCAAATAACTTAGTTGTAGAAGTTAAAATGAGTGGGTTTGCTGGATGAGAGCATGAGGATATTCTGATGGCCTGCCATGAGCACCACTGTGTGCAGAAAACTTCCAAAACTTATCTCCCATATTTGCTTTAGTTATATCTGCGATGATAAATACAATGCAAAGCAAAACAAATAGCACATTCTTTGTCTCTACTGGACCCTTTGTCTTTTCTTTCCTCACTTCCTTTTCTGATTGTCCCTTCTCCACTGAGGTCTCCACACTGAGGCCGGCTACCACTCACCCAGGAGACTTCATTGTTGGGATTTTTCATCATGAGAGACAAAGATCAAGTCCAGTATCCTGAATTTCCCTTTCCTTTGTTAAGAAAAATACCATGTCTCTCCCCTGAGAGACTCACGATGTCCGGGTGAACTTGAGTCATATTGGTTCAGTCCTGGTTTATCTTCACTCCTCAAATAACTTTCCCTAGTATTCTGTTTCTGACTGTCTCCCAATAAAAGCAGTAACACAACTCCAAATCACTCATGGACATCTGGCATCTTTATTGATTTAGGGGAATTCTATACTTTCTCTATGTTTAATTTGATTATGTGGGTTATTGTTGTTGTTGCTGTTGTTATTTTCAATGTTATTGAAGGGTTTTAGATGAAGCACATTCTATTCTATAAGTCAAGATTTAACATCACTCAGTTTCTTAATTTCTGACTCCATACAGCTATAATATTTGCTTAGGCCCTGGATGATTTAATTTGGAATCCATATTTAAGGTAAAAATAACCACAAATAAAATTTAATGGCAGTTTAAGATGTTTTTAGGAATATGTACATAAATCCATCCCATAATATATTTAATTTTAAATATAATGTCTTTATTTTAAGGTCATGCATTACTCTTACTCATGTACACTTGAAAAGTTTACTGATAATTTAGCAGCTTATGTCTTTTTATAGGTGAGTTGTGTCCATTAATATTGAGAGATATTAAATACAAATGACTCTTGATTCTTGTTATATTTGTTTTTGTAAATAGCTACACGCACTTGTGGTTTTCTCCTTTTGACTTTGTTGTGGGATGCTTAGTATCTTGCCTTTTCTTTGGCATAGATATCTTCCTTGTATTGGAGTTTTCCTTCTAGAATCCTCTGTAGGCCTCATCCCAGGTATGCAAGTTGGTTCAATATACAAAAATCCACTTACATAATCTACCATATAAACAAATGGAAAGAAAAAAATCACATAGTCATCTCCTTAGGTGCAGAAAAAGCATTTGACAAAATAAAACACCCCTTCATGTTAAAAGTATTGGAGAGATCAGGAAATCAAGGCCCACACTTAAACATATTAAAACCAATTCACTGCAAACCAACAGCAATATCAAATTAAATGGAGAGATTTTTGAAGCAATTCCACTAAAATCAGGGGCAATACAAGGATGCCCACTCTCCCCATATCTATTCTGTATAATACTTGAACTGCTAGCCAAAACAATAAGACAAAACAAAACAAAAAAACAAGGGGGTACAAATTGGCAAAGAAGAATTAAAGGTATCACTATTTGCAGATGATAGGATAGTACTCATAAGCAACCCCAAAAATTCTACCAGAGAACTTCTCCAGCTGATAAATAACTTCAGCAAAGTGGCTGGATATAAAATTAACTCAAATAAATTAGTAGCTTTCCTTTATACAAATGATAAACAGGCAGAGGAAGAAATTAGGGAAACAATGCCATTCACAATAGCCACAGAGAATATAAAATATCTTAGGATAACTTTAATCAAACAAGTGAAAAATATGCATGATAAGAACTTCAAGTCTCTCAAAAAAGAAATTTTAGAAGATCTCAGAAAATGGAGAGATCTCCCATGCTCATGGATTGGGAGAATTAGCATAGTAAAAATGGCCATCCTACCAAAAGCAATATACAGATTCAATGCAATTCCCATCAAAATCCCAACACAATTCTTCAAAGAGATAGAAAGAGCAATTCTTAAATTCATCTGGAAAGGGAAAAAACCCAGAATACCGAAAACAATTCTCAACAATAAAAGAATGGTTGGGGGAATCACCATCCCTGACCTCAAGTTATACTACAGAGCAGTAGTGATAAAAACTGCATAGTTTTGGTACAGAGACTGACAGGTTGATCAAAGGAATAGAACTGAAATCAAACCACACACTTACAACACACTTGATCTTTGACAAAGGAGCCAAAAATATATAATGAACAAAGAAAAAAGGAAAGCATCCTCAATAAATGGTGCTGGTCTAACTGTCTGTATGAAGAAAAAAAAAATAAACCCATATTTGTCACTATGCACAAAGCTCAAGTCCGAGTGGATAAAAACCAGATACCCTCAATCTAATAAAAGAGAAAATGGGAAAGAGCCTTGATCTCATTGGCACCAGGAGAAATTTCCTAAACAGAACTCCAATGGCTCAGGCTCTAAGATCAAGAATTGATAAATGGGACCTCATGAAACTGGAAAGCTTCTGTAAGACAAAGAATATAGTCAATAAGACAAATCTGCAACCTACAGATTGGGAAAAAAATCTTTATTAACCCCACATCTGATAGAGGGCTAATAGCTAAAATATATAAAGAACTCAAGAAGCTAACCACCAAAAAACCCAAACAACCCAATCAAAAAATGAAGCATAGAAGTAAAGAAAGAATTCACAACAGAGAAATCTCGAACATCTGAGGAGCACCTAAAGAACTGTTAAAGCTCCTTAGTGATCAGAGAAATGCAAATCAAAACCACTCTGAGATCCCATCTTATACCAGGTGACAACACATGTTGGCAAGGATGTGGAGAAAGAGGAACACTCCTCCATTGCTGTTGGGATTGCAGACTGGTACAACCATTCTGGAAATCAATTTGGAGGTTCCTCTGAAAATTGGAAATAGACTTACCTAAAGACCCAGAAATACCACTCTTAGGAACAAACCTAAAAGATGCCCCACCATGCCCCAGGGGCACATTTTCCACTAGTTCATAGCGGCCTTATTTGTGATAATCAGAAGCTGGAAACGACCCAGATATGCCATGACGTATACATACAGAATGGATACAGAAAATGTGGTTCATTTACACAATGAAATACTACTTAGCTGTTAAGAACAAGGACATCCTCAGTTTTGCAGGCAAATGCATGGAACTAGAAAATATCATCCTGAGTGAGGTAACTCAGACCCAAAACGACAAGCATAGTCTCTTCTCACTAATAAATATTAGCCAAGAAAAAAAAGTACTCAATACCCATGCTACAATCCACAGAATTCAAAAAGGTCAACAAACTGAAGGGCCCAAGTGAGGATGCCTCAGTCCCACTTGGGAGGGAGAAGAAAGCAGCCACAAGGGAACAGGGAGGGAGAGACAGGAGAGGGTTAGTGGATGGGGATGGGGAGGGAGAGGGAAACAAGATCAGACATTGGGTGGTGGGAAAAGTCTGAAGCATTAAGGACCAGCAGAAAGGATGGAAACAGGCCACCTCAGGAGGAAAGAGGTTGGAAGGACCCTCCATAATATACCAGAGACCTGGAAATGGAGAGGCTCTCATGACTCAAAGGGGGAACCTTAGATGAAATGCCCTACAGTGGGAAGAGGGTACTCGTTGAGCCCACCTCCAGCAGAAAGACAGGGCATCAAGTGAGCAATGAGGTTGTTATCCCACAGTCAAAACTCTGACCCATAATTCTTCCAGTCTGTAAAAAATGCAGGGATAGAAATGGAGAAGGGCCTGAAGAAAAGAAGATCCAGTGACAGGCCCAAAATGGGATCCAGCTCAAGGGAAGGCCCCAAGACCCAACACGATTATTGAGGCTATAGAGAGCTCACAAAAAGGGACCTATCATGAGTGACCTCTGAAGGACCCAGAAAGCAGCTGAAAGAGTCAGATGCAGATATGTGCACCCAACCAATGAACAGAAGTTGCTGAACCCTGTGTTGAATTAGGGAAAAGCTGAAGGAAGCTGAGGAGGAAGGCAACCCTGTAGGAGGACCAGCAATCTCAATTATGCTGGACCCCAAGATCTCTCAGACACTGGATCAGCAACTAGGCACCATACACCAGCTGAGATGAGGCCCCCAAACACATGCAGCAGAGGACTCCTGGGTCTGGGTTTAGTCAGAGAAGATACACCTCACCCTTAAGAGACTGGAGGCCCGGGGTTGGGGATTTAGCTCAGTGGTAGAGCGCTTGCCTAGGAAGCGCAAGGCCCTGGGTTCGGTCCCCAGCTCCGGAAAAAAAAGAAGCAAAAAAAAAAAAAAAAAAAAAAAAGAGAGAGAGAGACTGGAGGCCCCAGGAAGTTTAGAAGTCTGGTGGGGTGTGGGAACATCCTCCTGGATACTGTGTGGGGGTTTGTTTGGGAGGATTGTATGGGGGAACAGGGAGTAAGTATGGGATGTGGAACAGTTGGAGGGTGGACTGGGAGGGGAATAAATCTTGAGTGTGAAAGTAAATAAAAAATTTAAAAAAAAAGAGTAAGTTTCTGGCTACAGCTTAGAGAAAGGAGGCTGCGACTTTCTAATGAGTGTTTCCAAGATAGGCTTGGCAACTAATTGTGAGCTTGCCTTTGGTCAACAAGCACAGACCTGGTCCTTAAACATGCTTAACACATTTAATTGCAATCCATGGTCATAACAGTATTAAATTTTATGATCAGAAATACCAAAAGACCGTTGATCTCCCTGTCAAGTGAGTAAATGCTGGCAAATTATCAAAATCTGATCTTAATAAAATTATATTAGTCACCTTGTAAGGTGTCATCTCAGAGTTACGCTGAGATCAAAGACCTGATCTGAATGTGTCAAACCAATTGCAAGATGCAAGTGGCTGTGAGTCAGAAAGAATTGACCGGCTGAGACCCTATGAGAATTTGTTGCTAAAGGAAAAATGTATTTTTTGCCCGTTATGAGTCGAGGTCCAGGCATATCCTTCTAGCGTAGTAACTGGTCACCGAGATTCAGACCTGTGTTTTATGCTGGTGCACAATTATCAACAAATAACAGTGACAACCCAGTAAATGTTTTAGGCTACAGATTAAATTGTTGAGAACACTGACCAGGTAATCCCAATGAAGCAAAATAATCCCAAAATTATTATTAGTATCATTAAACTAATTCAAGAGACATAAAAAATTCTCTGGCCTCATATTTCTTGCTGAAATAATAAAAAATAATTACTGTCTAGTCCACAGCAAAGGATAGCTTTAAGGGCATAAATTCCCTAATGCATGATGTGTCCTATAAAATACTATTCAAATCAAATATTTATTGAACAATTATTATTATAACTGCAAAATATTACGAATGCTTTTGAGGATTCTTGTGTTAATTGAAGGGGGGGAAAAGAAGGAATTCTGTGCTCTTGCTGCTGTAGAGATGTCTCAGTCGTCACGCTCATTCATACTCTTGCACGGATCCAGATTCAGTTCTCAATCCCTCCTGGCTGCTTCCCAAAAACTGTACCTCAGTTACAAAAGCTCTGACATCTTCTGACCACTACTGGTTCCTGCACCATATCATGCATATACATAGACTCAGGGAAAAACATTAATGTAAGATAAAACAATAGAGCTAAATCTAAAACAGTGTTTAAATTTTAAAAAAAATCTGTTATGAAACCATCATATCATCACTGGAGATAGCAACAAGCAATAGTCAATATATAAACAAATCAATCAATAAACAAACTAAATAAATAGATAAATAAATATAAATGTCCTAACCATATACCAAAAGGGATTGAAGTAATGAGAAAAATAGAGGCATGTAAAATGCTACAGGTTGAAGATTATTGAAAAATTCACCAGGGATGTAAGTTAGGGATGATGATCTCCTTCTAAGAGAGTGGTGCTTGAACAATGACTGAGGGCACCAAAGATGCAAAATGCTGCAAGACTAAGGGACTGTCCCAAGGTAGAAAAAAATGGTAGGGTTTAGATACAGGAGTTACACATTTTTGACTGTTACTTTAAAATCTATTTAACTATTTTTCTAAAACTAGAGTGAAATGGCAAGAAATGCACAAATCCAGCAGAAGGTGGTTACAGCAATGTTACTGAGGATTGTAACTGGGTCCAGGATTACAGCAGTACAGGTACCTGGAAGTAATCCTTTCTGAGGTATATCTCCTAGTATAGACAGCAGGATCTTCTAGTGTGTTAAATGCAGAGTATATAAACAAGAGAAACCAGGATCACTTGTAGGTTTAGGGCTTGATTCATTGGGAGAGGGTGTAGATTTGGGGCATGGAAGGCTGAGTTTGGGCTACTACACCTCCAAGTGGAAATGTTGAGCAGTCAATTAACTGTGTGAAATTAACTGTATGAATGTGGAAATCAAGAGTCTAGAAATGTAAACTTGGAAGATCAACATGTAGATAGTACTTCAAAGCATGAGATTAGAAAAGATTAAACCTCAAGGACTTAAGTAAAATGTAAGACGCTGACACATGGGTGCACTGATATTTAGTTTGCTGGACTTATTGAGGAACCAGCAGGAAATAAGAAGAAAGAGTAACTACTGACAAGAAAAGGGAATCAGGAGATGGCTGTGTACTGGGAGTACAATGAAGATCAAGGTGACCAATGTGTTGTTAAAGGTCAATGAGATAGGAATAGTGGCTAGTGGTAACACAGTTTAGTAACGTGGTGATCATGACAGAAAACAGTGTTATCTGTAGGGGCAATGGAAGATTAGGACAGCTACCTGTCCTAGGCCCAGGTCGTAGAAGAAGAAACAAACAAACAAAAACCCAGAGCCTACCAAAGGAAACTGACAGACAGCATCCCTATCAGGAAGAATCAGACTTCCATCAGAATAAGGTGAAAAGTGTTTAGAGAACAGTTTAAAGATCTAGAGATTGAGAATCTAATCCTCCTTTGATCCCTGAAGACTGTTGGAGTTCAAAGTCATGAACTGTATCTTGACAAGTTCATATACCTGTAGGTCAAGTTCAGACTTCTAAGTGCCACAACGATCTACAATTTCCCTTTCAACCCTGAGAATTAGGAAGTCTGGAGGAAGCATACTCATTGCTCTCCTTTGAATATATCTCTGTATGCTTGAATGCAGTTTGAGTATGTCCCCCCCCCCAAGGTTTCTGTGATAGAAACCTTTATAGATCCCTACAGTGACAATATTGAAGGACAGTTGAACCTTTAAGATGTAGGTCTTAGTGGCAGGTAGCTGGACAAGGGAATAGTTGGTTTGGAGGTAATGGTAATACCAAGGAATGAATTAATTCTTGAAAGAGCAGGTTGGTGCAAAGCAGAGCTAGACTCTGCAGTCAGCCATTTCTTCTGCTGCTCTACCTTGCTCTGATGAGAAGCCTAATGCCAGAGTCGAGGTAAAGTTCTGAACCTTCAAATTTATAAGGCAAATAAAATCCCTTTCATTATGGATTATCTTGTATCTGATAATTATTTAACAAAGATGTCTCTGGAGATAAGGTAAGGAATACCATAAACAGTAACTCTTTATTGTCCTCTATAAGGGAACTGAGGAATTCTCAGGAAACTACATGTAATTTCTTATGTTTGTGATCTATTAACAAGAACTAAAGACTTTAGAGAAAGTATAGTCTCAAAAAGATTTTTCATTAGCATCTCTTCAAAGAATAAGTTAGGAAGGTACCCACAAGAGAAATAAGTATGATTACCTATGCACACAAGATACATTTAATTTAGCCTCATAAAAACAGTGGGGGAGAATTAGCTATCCCATTAGGATAACAAAAGATAGCCTTGACTATTGGCTCTCAGATTTCTATGAAGCATATGTTCTGGGACTTTTCATGGTTGTTTTTTGTGTACATTTGCATGCTTACAATGTTTTTTGGTCTGTTAGAAAACAAATATTTGGTAAGAGTTACTTGTATATTCATCTAAAGCAGCTACTATGAAGGCTGCTTTTCAATTTTCATTGATTAGATAGTTTATCAATTCAATATCCTCCATACAATGATTATGGGTATTTATTCTGTATAAGGCACCAATATTTCTTTTATTATGTTTTCTATTCTCTGTCCAACATTGGTGATGAAATCTAATTTTTTTTTAAATCTTTAATTTGAGTTGTTTATATGCCAAGACTAAGTGTGAGAAAATCCCTAAATATAAAACAAGCTGAGGAAAAGATCTTTTCCATGATATGTCTGATACACAAACATTGGAGATGTAATACTTTTATTAGAGTTATTGAATATGGCTTACTATTGTTAGCAATTTATTCCAATTTACTCATTCAACCCAATCACTAAAAGCTCCGTGCCGCGATTAACGAATTCAGAAGTTTGACAGCCCTGATTTAGAAGGTTGTTTCCACAAATGTGAACACATTTAGACAAATTTCTGATTCTTCTAAGATTCTGCATCTTCATGGATTACACATGAATAATCCACTTCACAGGATTCTGAAAAAAAATTAAGATAAACACTGTGAATTCCTTCAACATAGAGTCTAAAACATGCGTTTCACTAATTACTACTACTACTACTACTACTACTACTACTACTACTACTACTACTACTACTACTATTAAATTCAAGATATAGTGGACAACGGGAAAATAAGTGAGACATGTTTTCTAATACCAAGAAGCACATGCTTCCTCGGGGAAATGCACACTCGTAGCTGCAGTGGGCAATAGAAGTATGAAAAGCAATCATGGAGGTCAAAAACCACAGAGGAGGAAGTCATAAAACAACGAGGTAAAATTTCGGGTGAGGTTTATGTAATTCTCTAGTTAAATAATTGCCACTAGCTGAGTGTCCATAAAAGTAAATCTAGCGGTTATAGGTTGATGCGACAGTAACTATAGCTACCCAGTCCAGGAATAGAGCTGTGGCACTCGTGGAAGAACTGTGACTTCAGAAAACAAATTTAAGTGGATGGAACAAGTCAAAGATATCGAACGGAGTCACATAGGAGCTGGAGAAGCATTTTAAGGCGCCAAGAGTTATGGATATAAGGAAAAGCACCCGCGTCTAGCCCCATGTATCCTTGCCTCGCTGTACCTCTAAAGGAACAGAGGCAAATCTCACCATCACAGCACTTCTCATCCCAACTGGCTACTCCACCCCTGTGGCATCGGGAGAGAATTCCACAGGAGACTGTGGGAGGGAGGATGCAGAGTGGAAACGCTTGACAGGAATGCTCTTTCTCTTTTGAAGATTTTTTTGAGATACAGTCAAGAAAGTAAATCCTTTGTGCACAGCAAGGTGATTTGAATCAAAATGAGATTCTGAGGATCACTTTCTAGTGTGTCTTATGTTGTATTTCAGAGTTGCACTCTGTAAAGACTGGTTTGTGTCCTCTAAGCCTCCCTGCCCATTAGATGTGGTTATTTTTGTCTTGGGCTCATTAAACAAAGTACTGGCAGGGTTCAGGCTCTGGCTTCTGTTGAAAGTGATTTCATCTATTGTAACCGTGTTGTGCAATGTTATAACAGTAAGCTTCTGTCAGAGCTCTGAGCTCTGAAATAGACCGGCAGGACCTCCCTTACTTTAGCCCCGAGAATGTCACCATTGTGCAGTGGTTCTGACAAGCAATGACAGGGAAACCCACAGGTGGGACTTCATCTATTTGTTCTCTCCTTGAAGAATGTAGAACAGAGTAATAGTAGCTGGAAGCTCTCGCAAAGACAGTAAATGCTCCTGGACTTAAAGCTTTATTTCAAAGACTAAAGGCAGAAAGACTGGCTGATTAGAAAAGAAAGGGAAGCCCATTTAAGATTAGAAGCAGGCTTGGCTTCTGGTTAAAGCAAAGGAGTGAGACCAGCCTAGACTGGATGAATTCCAAGTCAAGTAAGCCATCTAGACATTAAACTTAAGCTTTTCACTTGGAAGGGAGAGTTGCCCCCATGTCTCCAGTGTCTGCTGTCCTTGTAGCCCAAGGCTCACTAGTTTAAATGAAGCTTACATATACTAAGGAAATCTGGAGGGAGTTCCACTTAGGAGGAAGCCCAAAAGACTGAAATTATTAAGGCATGAACATCAGCGGAGAAGGACATCAGCCTTTTTGGCAAAAGCAGTGTAGATTAGGGGAAAGGTGGGCCCTTAATCAGCTGGAGGCAAATTTTATTATTATTTAAAATGATTCAGAGAATTAATTGTTTGGCTGCAATATCCTTTTGGATGAGAATACAGAAGCAGCTTCTCAGATATATCAATTTTATTCATAAGAAGCAATAATAGGAGGCAATTTATTTTTTTCAGACCTCTTATGCTTTCAGACATCCAATATTTATCAGCTCTTCACAGTACAAATAGTAAAAAGCACATTAAAACAAATAAGAAATGAGAGCTGAGAAAATAATAAGTCTTTTTCCCTCTGATCAAAATTAAAACTCCAGTATGACATTAGGTTTTTATAGGCTTTATTTTAATTTCAGGATATTTGAAGCTCTACCCACCCCCAAACATTTACCTTAGTAGCCAGGTGACATTTTCTCCCACTCATTCCGTATGTTTATTATGAGGATGTCCTTTGAATTGATGGAGCACAGCCCCGTTTCTTCAGCCACTGAACATGGCAGACGCCAGTATTGTCAGTATTTTCCAGTGAAATCTAGACCACGGTTCATCTAAGACAATGGAAGCAATTACATTTTTTTCCTTACAAACAATGGCATTTCTGTGCTTTCTTACTTTCCTGGAGTTGAGTATTTTTTAGGGTGTAATGATAAAATATTGTGATAGATGGCAGTTCTCTTCTCCTAACTGTACTAAAAGCAAAACACTTATTCCTAAGGAATAGTTGTGGCTTATACAAATACAATTCTTTTTTTCTTTCTTTTCAATATAGAGTAAGCCACTCTCCATTTAAAGGATCAGTCCGTGTACAATCACAGTCCCTGGTAGTCTGCCAAACACAATAGGGCATTAATTAACATGTGCTTGGGGATTCATCAACATGCACAGTGGTAGCAAGCAATTGGAGCCTTTTTCCCTCCCCTTTTCCACTCTGCGCTGACAGCATTCATGAAAGATCTACTCTAGTATGTAAATCAGTTCTTGCTAAACTCCTTGTAATGGAGTCCCTTTATTTTTCAAAGCTGTTGTCAGAGCTACTCCCATATCTTAGAAAGACACTCACTCTGTCTCTTTCTCTTGTTTAAAAATCCGACTACAGTGGGCAAAAATAACATATTTGTTTACTTGTCATGTAGACTGCACTGTAAATAAATCATCTGATAAATTACTTCCCCAATATGAGCGGAATGAGATTCATTTCCCTTAATGTTGCACCAATGGGAAGGGCAGAATTACTTTCCCTGTTAGCCCAGGGTGACTGTGTGCTGGCCTGCTAGCTTGTTTGAGTGCTGAGAGGAATACTGTGCAGCCAGCTTTTGCCACCTGGTACAAGCAGGTGAAAAACAAAATAAGAGGAGTGAATTGGATTTCAGTTAGTTCTCAGATGTTCTTTGTGCCTCTGGCTTTGCTGAGACCTGCTGACTGCACCAATTTCAGCACCTTCTGCGGGTTCTTTGTTGTAGGTTCACTTTAGACCTGGGTGGAGCACATTTGGACAATAGCAAATCCGTCCCCTTGAAGTAAAGGGTAGAATGAAAGAAACAGAAAACGGTGTCCATATCTTTACTTTAAAAGTAGAACATATGTTTCAGTTTTATCTGAGTTCTAGATAGCAAAATGATGGCTACTTTTCAAAGTAAAACAATATGTGGAAAGTGCTTAGCAAAGTACTGAAGTAAATGCCTAAGAGAGGACAGGTGAAATCATTCTAACGAGTGGAGTTAGAGGGGTCGTTGTTATCGTCTATCGTCTTTTACGACCCAGAAATCACCAGCGTTATAAAAAGTACAATGTGATTTTTACGTTTTAATCATTTCTGAGATATATCAATGAAACGCTTAGCTTGGGGAAGCAGAGGATGTGGAACGTGAGAGCTCAGTCCGGTCCTCCCAGCTGTTTCATAAGCATGCGATTTTCAAGAGCAGCTCAGAGATCATTTCTTCCCTCCCATCCTGTTCTACCATTATTTGACCTTGAGACCCAGCTTCTTTTTTGTAAAACGGAAGATGACTGTAAAAAGACGACGAGGTGACTGATGTGTGTAAAACGTTGACCGCTGCCTGCAGAAACGATGGAATGGTAGACACACAAACGAGGCGCTCCAGACCCCTTTCTCCTTTGCGGAGGCAGAGAAGGTGTTCTTTGGTTCAGGTCAGGGGAAGACGACCTCCTTTCCCCTTTGTCTAACTCACTGATGCTCTAAGAAGCTGGGCTGCAAACTCTGTTGAGCCCTCAGTGCAGTTGCTGTCTTCCACTGTACCTGGGTTATGCTCTCTCATGAGCAGTGAGAGCCAGATACCTTCACCTGACTTCATTAGGAAGGGCCCACATGATAACTTTTAATAAATACAGATTTCAAAATTTAAAATTTAAATGTTAACTGAAAAATGTGTCCTCATTAAATATACATTTTTTTCCTTACTGGAGACTTCTTGGAAAATGTTTCCAATATATAAGTATTCCTCTTATCAACAATCCCTTATAATTATTTTTAAAATAACCTTTGAAATAAAAATTTGAGAGAGTTCATATAATAGTTCCTTGAAACATGAAAATTTAGCTATAATACTGTACAGCTTGTTTTCCACTAAGAATATTTTTGTCAGTTATGAGACGTGCTGATGTTTCCATGAATTAATTCCCTTCCAGCTCTATTTATATCGTGCTTGGATTTTGAGGTTTTAAGTAAGTTTTGTTTAAGATTTGCTTTTACTCAACACAAGAAATTATAAGACGGTTTTATGATTAAATTAAATATGCTAAGTTATGGTTGAACTTGAGGTCCATGTGGGAAGGAGGTAACTTCTGGCCTCTGCAGCCTGAGCTACCGCCTGGGCTGCAGAAGGTAAGGTCAGCTCCATAAGAAAGCACTTGCAGAGGAAGACTGTCCTTCTTTTAAGACAGAATAGCGTGTGTCTATCTTTTACATTTGTTGCTGCACTTTAAGGAACATCCTTCAGTCTGAAGGACGGCTGCTCTCTATGGACACAGACCAGATATCAAAAGACGGTACCAGGATGAGGGGATGCAGACGTTTGGGCATGAAGAGTTCACCTTTAATTTTCTTTTTACTATAGAATAGGTAGGAAGTCGAGCCATGCAGAACTGCAGAAATGGAGATTATAGTGTTAACTGAAGAGATTATTTGTGGTGACAACAGAGCTGTTCGATTCAACTTTAGATAAATGCCAAGGAAACCACCTACCTGTGTGGGTGGGTTTAGAAAGAAACAGCAGAAGAAAGCCAGAGCAGAGGAATTTGAACTTTGTCCCTGCTGTTTCCATAAGAGAAGATGAATGCAGTAACCTATAGGAATTACAGTTTCCTCTAACATCAGTGTCTTTTGAGAACATGTATAGGTTAGAAATACTAGCCTGGAGAACTATATATGCTATTGTCTTCCTAATCGTCATATAGCTAATCACTTAATTTTCAAAACAAAACTATGAATCATGTACTGTTATTTTCATCTGCATTGGACAGATACCTGAACAGAAGCACTGTGTATATAGACTTCTTGCCTAGAGCTTCCCCGGATGGATAGCAGCTGAGGGATGCTGCAATTCTGAACAGTTTGGTTCCACTATGGATGCTCCCTTTGTACCCGAGAAATAGCTTGTCCAAGGAAGAAGCTAAATTTGACAGATAGGATGTTTTACAGAATCTTGTCACCATCTCAATGCCATTAGAGTATATTTCTGGCCCTAAGTGAAGCTAGGATTGATTACAGAGAACCCTTAAGTAAACAAACATCAAACCACATCAACGATAATTAACTAGTGAGGTTAAATTTTTCCAGTTAGTCTATGTTTTGTGAAAGAATGCATAACATCTAGTCAGTTAAGACTACTAGTGACATTGAATTATATATTATTTTGAGTAAGCCAGCACTGATAGAGCAAAAACTAAAGTGATTGCTATGTTTGGGGATTTTCAAAGAAATTACTATTGATGCTGTGGTGATTGTGACTTGAAATAATTATCAAGATGCCCCAGTTGTCAGTCTTGAGAAAATAAACTGCTGCATGGCTGTCTTTGCTTCTTACTGGGTTAAGAAGTTGGTTTCAGTTCCCTCTTCCCATGGATTATACAAGATTGGAAGGGGAAGAACTAACACTAGGAAAGTTTTCCTATTAAATATTAATACCAAAGAGTCCTTAATCTCCATATGTTGAGTTATGTATGTTGTGCACAAGGTAAACATGGTGTTTGAGGATCTGTCTGTGTAAAAGAAACTTTTCAGTACCAGTACATAACATACACCAAAAAGCCATTATTTTTGAAACAAAACATCACAATCTAAAACTATTTAACTCCCGGCTGCCGCTGCAGAGAGCCCCTGGGCAGCACCCCACGAGCGAACCTGAGCCTCGGGACCACAGGTAAGACCAAATTTTCTGCTGCAAGAAAGCTGCCTGGTGAGCTTGGAACACACGGAAGCAGAATTTCTCTAGGACCAGGCACGTTCTGTGTTTACCGGAAGTCCCACACCCGCGGATCCCGGCCCGCAGCAGCTCTCTGCTCCCAGACCCGGTGAGAGAGAGACCCAAACGCCTGGTCAGGTGGGCACTCCTGAGGCTGCAGAGCGGAAGAGACCACCAACACTGCTCACCCCTGCCCACATCCCTGGCCCAAGAGGAAACTGTATAAGGCCTCTGGACTCCCGTGGAGGAGGGCCCAGGAGCAGCAGGACACCTGCCTGAGACACCACCGGAACCGGAAATAAACAGACCGGATAAACAGTTCTCTGCACCCAAATCCCGTGGGAGGGAGAGCTAAACCTTCAGAGAGGCAGACAAGCCTGGGAAACCAGAAGAGACTGCTCCCTGCACACACATCTCGGACGCCAGAGGAAAAAGCCAAAGACCATCTGGAACCCTGGTGCATTGAAGCTCCCGGAAGGGGCGGCACAGGTCTTCCTGGTTGCTGCCCCTGCAGAGAGCCCCTGGGCAGCACCCCACGAGCGAACCTGAGCCTCGGGACCACAGGTAAGACCAAATTTTCTGCTGCAAGAAAGTTGCCTGGTGAACTCAAGACACAGGCCCACAGGAACAGCTGAAGACCTGTAGAGAGGAAAAACTACACGCCCGAAAGCAGAACACTCTGTCCCCATAACTGACTGAAAGAGAGGAAAACAGGTCTACAGCACTCCTGACACACAGGCTTATAGGACAGTCTAGCCACTGTCAGAAATAGCAGAACAAAGTAACACTAGAGATAATCTGATGGCGAGAGGCAAGCGCAGGAACCCAAGCAACAGAAACCAAGACTACATGCCATCATCGGAGCCCAATTCTCCCACCAAAACAAACATGGAATATTCAAACACACCAGAAAAGCAAGATCTAGTTTCAAAATCATATTTGATCATGATGCTGGAGGACTTCAAGAAAGACATGAACACACTTAGGGAAACACAGGAAAACATTAATAAACAAGTAGAAGCCTACAGAGAGGAATCGCAAAAATCCCTGAAAGAATTCCAGGAAAACACAATCAAACAGTTGAGGGAATTAAAAATGGAAATAGAAGCAATCAAGAAAGAACACATGGAAACAACCCTGGATATAGAAAACCAAAAGAAGAGACAAGGAGCTGTAGATACAAGCTTCACCAACAGAATACAAGAGATGGAAGAGAGAATCTCAGGAGCAGAAGATTCCATAGAAATCATTGACTCAACTGTCAAAGATAATGTAAAGCGGAAAAAGCTACTGGTCCAAAACATACAGGAAATCCAGGACTCAATGAGAAGATCAAACCTAAGGATAATAGGTATAGAAGAGAGTGAAGACTCCCAGCTCAAAGGACCAGTAAATATCTTCAACAAAATCATAGAAGAAAACTTCCCTAACCTAAAAAAAGAGATACCCATAGACATACAAGAAGCCCACAGAACTCCAAATAGATTGGACCAGAAAAGAAACACCTCCCGTCACATAATTGTCAAAACACCAAACGCACAAAATAAAGAAAGAATATTAAAAGCAGTAAGGGAAAAAGGTCAAGTAACATATAAAGGGAGACCTATCAGAATCACACCAGACTTCTCGCCAGAAACTATGAAGGCCAGAAGATCCTGGACTGATGTCATACAGATCCTAAGAGAACACAAATGCCAGCCCAGGTTACTGTATCCAGCAAAACTCTCAATTAACATTGATGGAGAAACCAAGATATTCCATGACAAAACCAAATTTACACAATATCTTTCTACAAATCCAGCACTACAAAGGATAATAAATGGTAAAGCCCAACATAAGGAGGCAAGCTATACCCTAGAAGAAGCAAGAAACTAATCGTCTTGGCAACAAAACAAAGAGAATGAAAGCACACAAACATAACCTCACATCCAAATATGAATATAAAGGGAAACAATAATCACTATTCCTTAGTATCTCTCAATATCAATGGCCTCAACTCCCCAATAAAAAGACATAGATTAACAAACTGGATACGCAACGAGGACCCTGCATTCTGCTGCCTACAGGAAACACACCTCAGAGACAAAGACAGACACTACCTCAGAGTGAAAGGCTGGAAAACAACTTTCCAAGCAAATGGTCAGAAGAAGCAAGCTGGAGTAGCCATTCTAATATCAAATAAAATCAATTTCTAACTAAAAGTCATCAAAAAAGATAAGGAAGGACACTTCATATTCATCAAAGGAAAAATCCACCAAGATGAACTCTCAATCCTAAATATCTATGCCCCAAATACAAGGGCACCTACATACGTAAAAGAAACGTTACTAAAGCTCAAAACACACATTGCACCTCACACAATAATAGTGGGAGATTTCAACACCCCACTCTCATCAATGGACAGATCATGGAAACAGAAATTAAACAGTGATGTCGACAGACTAAGAGAAGTCATGAGCCAAATGGACTTAACAGATATTTATAGAACATTCTATCCTAAAGCAAAAGGATATACCTTCTTCTCAGCTCCTCATGGCACTTTCTCCAAAATTGACCATATAATTGGTCGAAAAACGGGCCTCAACAGGTACAGAAAGATAGAAATAATCCCATGCGTGCTATCGGACCACCATGGCCTAAAAGTGGTCTTCAATAACAATAAGGGAAGAATGCCCACATATACGTGGAAATTGAACAATGCTCTACTCAATGATAACCTGGTCAAGGAAGAAATAAAGAAAGAAATTAAAAACTTTTTAGAATTTAATGAAAATGAAGATACAACATACCCAAACTTATGGGACACAATGAAAGCTGTGCTAAGAGGAAAACTCATAGCACTGAGTGCCTGCAGAAAGAAACAGGAAAGAGCATATGTCAGCAGCTTGACAGCACACCTAAAAGCTCTAGAACAAAAAGAAGCAAATACACCCAGGAGGAGTAGAAGGCAGGAAATAATCAAACTCAGAGCTGAAATCAACCAAGTAGAAACAAAAAGGACCATAGAAAGAATCAACAGAACCAAAAGTTGGTTCTTTGAGAAAATCAACAAGATAGATAAACCCTTAGCCAGACTAACGAGAGGACACAGAGAGTGCGTCCAAATTAACAAAATCAGAAATGAAAAGGGAGACATAACTACAGATTCAGAGAAATTCAAAAAATCATCAGATCTTACTATAAAAACCTATATTCAACAAAATTTGAAACTCTTCAGGAAATGGACAATTTCCTAGACAGATACCAGGTATCGAAGTTAAATCAGGAACAGATAAACCAGTTAAACAACCCCATAACTCCTAAGGAAATAGAAGCAGTCATTAAAGGTCTCCCAACCAAAAAGAGCCCAGGTCCAGACGGGTTTAGTGCAGAATTCTATCAAACCTTCATAGATGACCTCATACCAATATTATCCAAACTATTCCACAAAATTGAAACAGATGGAGCCCTACCGAATTCCTTTTACGAAGCCACAATTACTCTTATACCTAAACCACACAAAGACACAACAAAGAAAGAGAACTTCAGACCAATTTCCCTTATGAATATCGACGCAAAAATACTCAATAAAATTCTGGCAAACCGAATACAAGAGCACATCAAAACAATCATCCACCATGATCAAGTAGGCTTCATCCCAGGCATGCAGGGATGGTTTAATATACGGAAAACCATCAACGTGATCCATTATATAAACAAACTGAAAGAACAGAACCACATGATCATTTCATTAGATGCTGAGAAAGCATTTGACAAAATTCAACACCCCTTCATGATAAAAGTCCTGGAAAGAATAGGAATTCAAGGCCCATACCTAAACATAGTAAAAGCCATATACAGCAAACCAGTTGCTAACATTAAACTAAATGGAGAGAAACTTGAAGCAATCCCACTAAAATCAGGGACTAGACAAGGCTGCCCACTCTCTCCCTACTTATTCAATATAGTTCTTGAAGTTCTAGCCAGAGCAATCAGACAACAAAAGGAGATCAAAGGGATACAGATCAGAAAAGAAGAGGTCAAAATATCACTATTTGCAGATGACATGATAGTATATTTAAGTGATCCCAAAAGTTCCACCAGAGAACTACTAAAGCTGATAAACAACTTCAGCAAAGTGGCTGGGTATAAAATTAACTCAAATAAATCAGTTGCCTTCCTCTATACAAAAGAGAAACAAGCCGAGAAAGAAATTAGGGAAACGACACCCTTCATAATAGACCCAAATAATATAAAGTACCTCGGTGTGACTTTAACCAAGCAAGTAAAAGATCTGTACAATAAGAACTTCAAGACACTGAGGAAAGAAATTGAAGAAGACCTCAGAAGATGGAAAGATCTCCCATGCTCATGGATTGGCAGGATTAATATAGTAAAAATGGCCATTTTACCAAAAGCAATCTACAGATTCAATGCAATCCCCATGAAAATACCAATCCAATTCTTCAAAGAGTTAGACAGAACAATTTGCAAATTCATCTGGAATAACAAAAAACCCAGGATAGCTAAAGCTATCCTCAACAATAAAAGGACTTCAGGGGGAATCACTATCCCTGAACTCAAGCAGTATTACAGAGCAATAGTGATAAAAACTGCATGGTATTGGTACAGGGACAGACAGATAGACCAATGGAATAGAATTGAAGACCCAGAAATGAACCCACACACCTATGGTCACTTGATTTTTGACAAAGGAGCCAAAACCATCCAATGGAAAAAAGATAGCATTTTCAGCAAATGGTGCTGGTTCAACTGGAGGTCAACATGTAGAAGAATGCAGATCGATCCATGCTTATCACCCTGTACAAAGCTTAAGTCCAAGTGGATCAAGGACCTCCACATCAAAGCAGACACACTCAAACTAATAGAAGAAAAACTAGGGAAACATCTGGAACACATGGGCACTGGAAAAAATTTCCTGAACAAAACACCAATGGCTTATGCTCTAAGATCAAGAATCGACAAATGGGATCTCATAAAACTGCAAAGCTTCTGTAAGGCAAAGGACACTGTGGTTAGGACAAAACGGCAACCAACAGATTGGGAAAAGATCTTTACCAATCCTACAACAGATAGAGGCCTTATATCCAAAATATACAAAGAACTCAAGAAGTTAGACCGCAGGGAGACAAATAACCCTATTAAAAATGGGGTTCAGAGCTAAACAAAGAATTCACAGCTGAGGAATGCTGAATGGCTGAGAAACACCTAAAGAAATGTTCAACATCTTTAGTCATAAGGGAAATGCAAATCAAAACAACCCTGAGATTTCACCTCACACCAGTGCTATTGGCTAAGATCAAAAACTCAGGTGACAGCAGATGCTGGCGAGGATGTGGAGAAAGAGGAACACTCCTCCATTGTTGGTGGGATTGCAGACTGGTAAAACCATTCTGGAAATCAGTCTGGAGGTTCCTCAGAAAATTGGACATTGAACTGCCTGAGGATCCAGCTATACCTCTCTTGGGCATATACCCAAAAGATGCCTCAACATATAAAAGAGACACGTGCTCCACTATGTTCATCGCAGCCTTATTTATAATAGCCAGAAAATGGAAAGAACCCAGATGCCCTTCAACAGAGGAATGGATACAGAAAATGTGGTACATCTACACAATGGAATATTACTCAGCTATCAAAAACAACGAGTTTATGAAATTCGTAGGCAAATGGTTGGAACTGGAAAATATCATCCTGAGTGAGCTAACCCAATCACAGAAAGACATACATGGTATGCACTCATTGATAAGTGGCTATTAGCCCAAATGCTTGAATTACCCTAGATCCCTAGAACAAACGAAACTCAAGACGGATGATCAAAATGTGAGTGCTTCACTCCTTCTTTAAATGAGGAAAAAGAATACCCTTGGCAGGGAAGGGAGAGGCAAAGATTAAAACAGAGACTTAAGGAACACCCATTTAGAGCCTGCCCCACATGTGGCCCATACATATACAGCCACCCAATTAGACAAGATGGATGAAGCAAAGAAGTGCAGACCGACAGGAGCCGGATGTAGATCGCTCCTGAGAGACACAGCCAGAATACAGCAAATACAGAGGCGAATGCCAGCAGCAAACCACTGAACTGAGAATAGGTCCCCTATTGAAGGAATCAGAGAAAGAACTGGAAGAGCTTGAAGGGGCTCGAGACCCCAAAAGTACAACAATGCCAAGCAACCAGAGCTTCCAGGGACTAAGCCACTACCTAAAGACTATACATGGACTGACCCTGGACTCTGACCCCATAGGTAGCAATGAATATCCTAGTAAGAGCACCAGTGGAAGGGGAAGCCCTGGGTCCTGCTAAGACTGAACCCCCAGTGAACTAGTCTATGGGGGGAGGGCGGCAATGGGGGGAGGGTTGGGAGGGGAACACCCATAAGGAAGGGGAGGGGGGAGGGGGATGTTTGCCCGGAAACCGGGAAAGGGACTAACACTCGAAATGTATATAAGAAATACTCAAGTTAATAAAAAAAATATGCAAAAAAAAAAAAACTATTTAACTCCCATTGTGTCCAATCATTGTTCTCTGAAAAAAGATTTTAGCCTCTGGTTAGTGATAGCACTTTAGTAAAACTAAAGGTCAGGTTTCATCACCTGAGACCTGCTTACCACAGGACAAGAAACATTGCCTCCCTTCCTCCTCCTCTATCTTACCCACACAAGTATCTGCATGCATACATGTGTGTATGCAGTCACTTGTAGAGTCAATGTTCATAAATCAGAGCTTTCCATTGACACTGAAGAAGCAATAAGTGTTAACGGAATAATTTTGCCTGCTCTTACATCTAAAGATCTAATATTCTTCTCATTTGTCTTCTTCCCTCACAAAATGGTCAAAATCATTGACAAAAAAATAACTGGCCGATTATTTTAAAATCAAATCACTTGTTATATACTAAAACTGACTGGTTTGGAGATGGTTGCGCGGCTATCCTTGGCCAATTCTGGGATGCGGCTTTCTTTGCACATCTTGCCCAGTTCTCTCTCAGGTACTCATCCCTTAGAGGGGGAGCTTCACACTCACATTTCTTATCCCTCTACCACTTGAATACATTTTGATATAAGACCTTGTCTTAATGTTTATCTAGCGTAAAGTTGCTATGTAGCCAACAGAGGACAGAGACTACTACACGAGAGTCTGGAGTTCACGGTGGCCTTCCCTGGTAATCTGGTCACTGAGGTCTTGTTGTTGAAGAGCGAATAAGTCAAGGGGAGAGTGGTTGAGGGATGATGGCATTCTGAAATTCCTCTTAACATATTTAATACTCATCTTCATAGAGTCACAATGGGCACCAAGCAAAGAACTTAAAGTGCAGTACAGAATTACACAGTTACCTTTAGACATGTATGATGGTGAAAGAAAAACATGAGTTAGATGCTATACTAAGGTTAGAGGCAGGTGACTCTAAATTACCACACCACAGACAATGACAACTGATAGGTAGCAAATAATACCACCTATATACGGACAGCACTAACTGAGTTTGGTGGGTTGTTAAAAAACAAAAAAGAAATTGGAAGGGAACATGGTAAATAGGGATATGGAGGAATTGAGGGAAAATTGTGGGAGAGATATAGTCACATTTCATTGCATAGATGTACAAAATTCTCAAAAACTTAGAAAGGAAAATACCTTAAAGCCGATAATTTCTGATCAGAAATACCAGAAACATAGCTGTGTTGAAATTTCCTTTTTAAAAACCAGCTAATTTTGAAGATGCTAGTAACAATGACCTTTGACCCTTTTTAATGACTCAATTTGTTTATCCCATTCAAAGTTTCAAGATACTCCCATTTAACTCTCTGATGATAAATGTTTTATTGCCATATTTGATTAATCATGGAATATTAAAGAATATAAGCTCGACAGAGTCTAGTCCCCCATTGACATTCAAGGGCTTTCTACTATAAGATCAAGGTTAATGAAAGTTACCTCTGCAATTCCTCAGGCACTTGTGGTTGAGCAGTTCATTTAATTTCTCTTCAGTTGGCATCCCCGAGTGGAGGACCTGCTCTGCTAGAGAAGCAGAAGACACACTCCGGATGAACTAGAAGCTAAGACACACAGCAGGTCATGTAAAATTGAAATTAACTTTTCTATTTGTCGTTTTCCTAATTAACATTATACTACCAGAATGGAATATTATTTAAATCTTTTTCACCCCATTGGAAGATTTGCTCTGCCCCAGAAAGCATGGTAGATCCAGGTGGAAATGAACTTGAGGGTCACACCTTGGCACCAAATAAGAACAAAGTAAGATTTTCTTTGCAAAGTCTACAGATTTTCACGTTTAAAAAAGGAGGCCAAGCCATGTGTGCTTTGTTGTATTTCATTTAAAAATCATATTTCAGCTTACCTCTTATTTATCCTTAATCAGTTTGTTTAGTCATCATAAATGAGAATTCTCTTCCCTCTAAGATAATGACCCCCTCAAACAAACACTAAGCTAGAGGGACCATTAATTTTATTTTATATGGAGACATAAAAAAATCATTGTACAGTGATTCTTCTTGGCTCTTTAACAGAGAATATGCCTCATTGTCAATACCTACAAAGTAATTATAAAAACACATCAAGGCCTTTGTACCCAGTTAACTGGAGCCAAAACTGGCTAAAAATATTAGGAACTACTTTTGCAAATATCTGAGGCCTTCTATTAAAGTCAGATGTCTTGGTGTCTGGATTTTCTCTCAGGCCTTACCTGCAGTCCGGGAGGTATTATGGTCAAGACTACCCCACTGCGCTGCCTCCTCCTGCAGCCCTGTGTGTACATTTCTCTGCCTTTCATCCTTCCCTATCCTGCCCTGTCCTCAGCAGCCACATTAGTTCTTGCCTGGGGCCTGTGTAGTTGCTATTGTACTGTCTTCCTGCCCTGAGTGATTCTGCAGTTTTATTTAAATGTCACTTTGTCAGGAGTGTATTTACAGGTCACCAGTGTCTACACCACTCTCTGATCCTCCTATCTTTGACTTTCTACACTTCTCTACAATATTTTAAAATTTATCACTCTACCACTACATTTAAATGAGAGACCAGTAAGGACTAGTTTTCCTGTCTGCTGTTCCTTCAGTCTTCAGATAAACATTCCTCTTATCTTAGTGGGCTCTTAAAATAGAGCTGTTGAGTGAATGGATGGATGGATGGATGGATGGATGGATGGATGGATGGATGGATGGATGGCTTATGTTTAGATTTTTTTTCTCCTAAAACCATCCTTTGGGAAGGAGTACAGCTAATAAGAACCTGGATTGTTAAGTGAGCATTTCAACTTGAAACTCAGATTGAATCTTGATTCTATTGTTCATGTACCAAGATACTGAAAGCCAGATAGATAACATCTGTTTTGTTTTGTTCTTCTAATCTGAAACATCTTTATAGAAATACTCATATTATTGAAGTATTTAAAAACAGGCCTTTGTCTAGTGTATAGCCGCTATATTCTATAGGTACCCAACTATTCAAGCCCCTTATGACATTAATCCTCTAACTCCTAAAGTATGGAAACTCATCTCATTTTACACCTATTTGATTATGCCCTTAGTGTTAGCACACACATGCCTGTACATATTCTTACACACATGCAATTGAGCATGTGGAGGGGAAAGCTTGAGGAAGCCCTCTTTCTTCATTTTGGATTTGGAGGGTGAAACTCAGGTTGTTAGCCTTGGTAGTAAGTGTTCTTACCCACTGGGCTATACTGCCAGGTTGGAACTTACAACTTCATTTTTAAAAAAAAAATAAGAAAAGACTGCTTCCAGGTATTTCTTAATTGGATGGAGGGAAAATCAACCCTGGGAATTTGGAAATCCCCCCTACTTTGTCTACCTAAGAACGTCTCCCTGGTCTTTATGCTGGTAGAGTGCTGTGTTCATTGCAAGGTTCCTTTGTCTGTCCACCCAATCGTCTAATCTCACAGCTGCTCCTCACATAACCCACCTCTGTGATGCTACCACTCTCTATGAAACCAAATTCTTTCATTTCCTAACATTCCTCCCAAACTCTCAAAACTACTGTCACTTTGCTGAAGGGCGTGTTTTAGAATCGTCTAGTTCTTGCAGGATCTCTTTATTAGCAAGTAAAACCTATCACTTCTAGAAGGATGCAAGCTTTCTGGCTGAAGTACTACATAAGGATTTTCTTCTGCATTACTGGAAATTTGACAAGTTTCTAAGGAAGGAGGAGAGTTTGCAGTTTCCACGGACTGTGTGAATGGGAAATTTGTATATAATCAAGGCTCAGACAAAATATTCCACTAATTATCTCATCCAATTGAATGCAGTCAGGATGCTAGAATATAGTGTTGTTACATGGATAAAATGTTCTTTCCTTTACTATGTGTTTCATTTTTCAGTGCACAGTAAAAACCCTACAACGAAAGTTATGAGCCAATGAGGAAGCCCTATGTTTAGTATCTGATTTTTTCATAGGTCAAAGAGATTAAATTGAAGACCATGATCCAGAATACCAGTTGTGAAACCAATTCAGAGAGTGGGAGCCCCAGGCAAGTTACCTAGCTGCTCCCTCTCCCTTCCCCAGGTAACACTGGAAGTTGCACACCCCCTTTCACTCGGGCTTTTGCATCTGTCTTTCTTCATCTAGTTTTCAAATTAGGGATGGAAACTGTACTCGTCTGGTGTTCTGCTCAGATTACAACATGCAAAGGAAGAAGGCTGCCCCTGCCAATTCCAGAGCCTGGAATTTGTAGCTCCCCTGCAGTTACAAGCTAAACTCTTTCCAAGACTCTCTCTATTTGCTCTCTAAGCAAGAACTCAGACAACTTCCAGCTATGGGAAGCACATTTTCCTTATTGACCTTGTTTCTTATGGACTCGGGTTTTCCCAAGGCAGGTTTTTGTGGATACTCAGATATTCAGCTGACCTTCAAATTCATACCACTGCATATGCAGACTCTTGTAATATGCCTTAATATTCATTTAAATCTAACTGTTCATAATGAATGCCTTGCAAACAGTATCTTCATTTTAAAAATAATTTTAAGTTAGCATACAAAATAATGGTTTATTGTGACACCTTTAATATGCATATGTCTTTATATCACTTCTTTTTATTTATAAAAATCGTAGTACCTACATAAATGGCAGTAGCCTTGTGATTTGTATTTCATACATTTCAGACAGGGAACATTGTTCAAAATAGCTATTTAATCAGTAATTATTATTTGCTATTACATTTGCATATTCCAGATCATATGTTTTAGAGCTAGTCTAGATGAACTGGGAATGAGTTTCCTAAATCCAAAGGTTATATATAAAGTTTTATCAGGGAATTCCATACCCAATCATTTATTTTCATAGATCCAGAGTGAAGCTGTGAATACCTAAGGAACATGAAGGGAGACAGAGTGAAAGTCAAGAATCAACTAAAATACTAACTGTAACTCCAATTTTGCCATACTGCCCAGTGAATTCAATCACACAACACTCTCTCTCTCTCTCTCTCTCTCTCTCTCTCTCTCTCTCTCCCTCCTTCCCTCCCTCTCCCTCCCTCTCCCTCCCTCCCCCGCCTCACACACACACACACACACACACACTCACTCACAGACACACATACACACACAGACAGACATACACACACACTCATAGACACACAGACAAACAGACAGACAGACAGACAGACAGACACACACACACACAAACACACACACACACACACACACACACACACACACACACACACACACACACACACCCTGTACCAAAAAATAAGGATTTCTGTGGCAGCACTACTCAAAGAGACAAAAAAATATGGAAAAGGATAGAAAAATGAAACAAAAGGAGCCAGGAAATAGTAGGAGGCAGGAGTAAAACATTGGGAAATAAAGGTCTACCATCCTGCAGAGGGTGCCAGGACAATAATGAGTTGTATTAGCTCTCATCTGGGGAGAGAGTAGACAAGGACGTAGATTAAATTCTATAAATGTATGGATAACAAGAAAGCTTTAATGTCACAAAAATTTAACAAAAATGACTATATTGTACTAGGTATTCCCAGCCTGACCACATGTTTTGGAGATTTAAATAAACATAAAACATTAGTAAAAGAATATTTCTTATAAAGCAGAGCTAATATAGAATTTATATAGATTTAAGAATGCTTAGCTTAGATTCTTCTGAACACGAGAATGAAGAAGACCATGAGATTTGAGGCATAATGAATTATCTAACTTTTTGGCTTCTGCAATATCTGTCACTATACTACACTGACAAGCTTATCAAATATTTTCCTTGCTAGATTGTATTTTTTTTGTTGTAGCAATTTCAACATAATTGGACGTAAATTTTGTGGGATGATGTCAACATCTCCAAGCCAAGGTACAGCTTCTAAACTAATGATATTACTCTCATGTTTAAGAAAACTGAAATGGTTTCCTTGTCAATGAAAAAGACTAGTGCCACATATGCTCAAATATGGAAGCTTATCTATTTTTATATATGAACAGAAGATATAGCTATAAGTTTATCATCTTGTTGCCCTTCCTCTTTTCCATTGTATCTGCCTACTCTAAGTTTGAGAATGGAAATGATTCAATTATTTCATGACAGATTGTATGCTATAACTGTCATAATGGCTAACTAATTGGCAATTTATTGAATAATATTTATGTGCTATTAAATGAATAGAACACATTAGATCTTGTAATCGCCTGTGTACACTATACACAACTGACCTGTTTCTCCATCAGATTAACTTGGGCTCATTTTCCAATTGTCTTAATATTATGTACAATAATCTGTCTTATCTAAAACAAACTTTTAGATGAAATTCACAATTTGTATTGTTTTTTACCCTTTGTTTCAAAGGTGTCATTAAAAAATAGAACTTATTTTCTATTTTTTAAGAGTAATAGTAACATAAGATTTATAAAGGACTATGTTTATCTTTGTTTTCATTAATTACAGCTTAACTTTGTAAAATGCAAGTGCCTATTGATTAGCTGTGAGAATGGTGGAGAGGAAATAAATTTGAATTTGTCAGTGAAACCTACAGAATGCTTTATTTGAGAACCACTCAGTCTTTTTGAACTAAACCAAGCATTTTCAACCTTATAGCATTCCTAGATACCAAGATTTATAAATAAATGACTCTTATTTTAGGCAGGCTTTAAAGCCCAAGAAATACCTTTCCATCATTTTTGCTGTGGTATATGAACAAGGCATCCTTCTGCTTTCAAGTGAAGGTAAATTTCTTCTGGGTTCTCATATAGCTCCGAAGTAATTGTAAGTATTTTTATAGCATAACATTATGCAATTTCCACTAGACTTAGCATCACAGAATCAGTATGGAGTTTCTTAACAATTTAGTTTGGTCCCCAAATGGACATGAATACAATGTATTTTTGGTGATTTCTGTATTCTTCTGATTTAGTTCTGACAGGAGAGAAAAAAAATAGAATTAAAGTTCAAGAAAAACCTTTAGTACTATAGGAAAAAATTAGATAAATTATACATGAGAGGGAAGGAACAATATTTTCTAAGATACATACCACAATCCTGAAAGATACTCTCTGGCTCAAAAATTCCCCGTGGCCTGTAAAATCACAACCAAAGTACTAGCAAACCAATCAAGTGTTGGCTTAGGTGCACACTTGATTTCCACATCCTTCTCAAGCATGCTAGGTTACACCCAGCCCAGCAACTTTCTAGCATAGATAAAAGCCTCTATCTTCCCGCCTTGATTTTTTTCTCTTACCATCTTTCTGTCTAGGATGAATAATTTCTATCATATTATTCCTGCCCATCTGTAACTGCTATCCCCAAAGAATACATCATTTCCAAGTTGTATTTAATCATGTTCTTCTTTATGGTCTTCCTTAACTCAGGTCAAACAAATCTCACTCATTGAGTTAGACAAAAAGTTTGTAACTTCCTGATCTGACTCACGGTTTTCTACCTTTTATTATTCCTGAAATTCTTATGCTTTTCCCAAGACAGTAGAAATCTTAAAGATAAAGATGTTTTATTTATTTTTATACCTTTTCATAATCCTGGTGTAATTCCTTACCAACAGTAGGAGATCAAGAAATAGTTGGTGCATTCAACTGAATTGAATTAACATTAACTCCACACAGAATTTAATAACTAAGGTTAAATGTCTTACTGTATTTATTTAAAAGACTTCTGTCTTCTTCGTTGAAGTGTATTTGGGGAAGACAAAAGTGCTAAGAAAAGTTGAAAGGCTTTGAAAATTAGCTATAAACATTTTTCAAATAATTGTGATCAAGTGTCGTGGGAATCAGATAGATGAAACAAACTAGAGTCAGCACGGTGTGTCGATAAAAGTACACATTCAAAGTGATTATGAAAAATTGCCCAGTGGATGGGTTTGGGGCTAATAATATCATAAGTTATTTAAATTGTCTACCCTGTGCAAGTCTTAAACCTTCATGTTCCACCTTGACTGAACTTGAGGTTCTTGTCAAAAGCAACCCTCCAATATGAAAAGAAAAGTTGTATAACTTCTTTAATAACACCTCATACCTCTCAGTGAGCTGTGTTCTTCCTCCGGGACAAGTGCTTTCTAATATTATATATTCCTGGTCAGTGACTTAAAAAAAACCTACCCAATTGCAGTCTGCCATTCAAAAGGAATATTTCTGCAAAGAAAACGATGTGAAAATGTAGGCATTCAAGTGAGAATTCAATCCTTCACAGTACAGAGCCTCTGTGAAGCCTTTTAAATGACCCTTTTTATCACGGTGCCATGTCTGTACCTTTCTGAATAGTGAGACCTGTAAGAAAAATAGATGTAAGTATACAAGAGGTTGAGTAATGCATTACTCATATGTACTTTGTTCTTTTTGGCAAACTGACCTTATCAAAGGAGAGAAAGCTATACATTGTGACAAGTTGAGCCTTACCAGAATGTCTGAATTAAGAGACTGAGTACTGTTATCTGGATTAAAATATAATCAGAATCAAAATCATCATCATCATCACCACCACGACCACCACCACCACCACCACCACCATCATCATCATCATCATCATCACCACCATCATTATTTTATCCTCCTAAGAAGTGAAGATACTGGGAAATTGAGTTGTGTCTAAATTAAAACCTAAGTTCTTATTAGCCATTAGAATAATTACTTTTAAAACAGTAATTAGAACAAATACTTCCCTGTTTAAATATGTTTCTTCTTTCATGTTCAAATAAAGTTATAAACTTTTTATCTTCTATATTTTACAATAAACAGTTACAAGAGGATGGTGACCTAACATTCATTACTTTATTGAAAACAATTGCTATCTTATTTTGTTTCCATTTATTATATTAAATGCAAATTTAAATTATCATATAAATATTGTACAATGATTAGAAGGGATAGGTAGTTCTTTAATAAATAAATAAGCCCCTTAGAGCTTACCTTTTTTAAAAGACACATTCCTTATGCTAATTTAAATCATTTTAGTGAGATTATTAAATCATTTCAAAAACTATTTATTCACAGGGCTAACAAAGAAATCTGCTACCTTAAAAGTAGATACAAATAATAAAATTGACCATTTCTAAATCTTTTGTGGACAACAGATAAGTTCATAAAAATTAACAAAATTATCTGGAATGGGTAAGGCCAAGGGGAAAAATGCTAACACAGCATACCAGTGTATCAAACTAGTGGCAGGTCGTTCTCAGGAAAAGAATTTCTATTGTCCAGTTACTGTGTATGCAGATTTACTAACTCTATATGTATTTGCCCAATTAATTATTCTGTTGTTCAACAATGTCAGGTAATGATCCAAGCAGCCTTGTCCTCCTCAGACACAGATGAAACTCATTCAGGAAGATAACTTATTATTCAGGAAGATAACTCCGTATTAACGAAGATAACTGTTTCTCTGCAGAAAATGATCCCAACAAACTCTAAAATTATTTTTTTCTTTTGAAATAAAGGTATCACCTTAACTATTTGTTACAATACTTTGTGAGAGAAATAATTGAATAAATGTCTTTGCAATCCTTTGGAGAAACCTGGAAGTTGGTTTCCTCTAGGCCATTCTTGCTCATAACCAACTTCCATATTAAAAAAAAAAAAAAAGCTGCTGATCAAAACTGTTCATCGTTGTCCTTAATTGGTCTGTTGGTTTGCAACAGTTATCTTCGTTAATAGGGATGAAGGTATGTTCTTCCTCTTTCAATTCCGTGTGCTATCTCTCCGTGCTGGTGAGCAGGTGACCAAGCTTAAGATGTAGATCTTAACAAGATTAACATCAAACAAAGAACTCTAGTGCAGGGAAGCACAGCAGTCTGGGTAAAACGGACTAATTAGCATTGTAATTAGCTCACCTGATGACTAAAACAAAGCTGGGCAACCCAGAAACTATCAGGAAAGGAAGACAGGTGCCGCTGCACCCCTACCCCACCGCGTGCACGCCCCCACGCACCTTGTCTCTAACTCAGGGAAGAGCCGGTCTTAACTGTCTTCACAACTCCCTTGCTCCTCAGCCTCATGATGCCAAGTTCATGCCCAGGCCTGGGAGTTAAAAGATGCGTAGAGTTTGCATGCCTGCTATTGTGACATTAAGATTTTAGTAGAGCAAAGCCTCCTTTGTATGCGTGTGAAGGGGAAGGGGAAGAAGGCATAGGCTCCCTATAACGTCACCATATTTGCTTAGTTTGTGTAAATGTTAAATGTTAATTCACATACTTCTACTCACAGACTTCTATCAACCCCATGCATAAAACACAAGTCCCTGGGTGGAGCCCGCATGCCTAAAGGGGTTTCTTTAGAATTCTATATGTAATCGTTAAGGCTTCTTGCTATTTGATATAAAATTCTGTCTAATTTTAAGCAGTTCCCCCCCCCCCAAAAAAAAACAGTTCCAAAGCTTTATCCAGAAAAGATGATGGAGAACATCAGTGGAAATCTAAGGAAAAAGAGCCATGGAGGGGAATAGTGAATGACTGTATAAGAGCTGAACCATTATAAAAAAATAAATTCTACATGAGAACACTAACAATGAAAAGACACCAACTCCTCGATGTTCAGAATAGTAAGTCTTTGTTCATTTGGTCCTTAGGATTACCCTGAAAATTAGGAAGATGCTTCAATTCTAATTTTATGGAATTAAATGACATCAGTGGACCACAAGCTTCAGACTTCTAGGCCAGCCAACATCTGTTCGTCCCTACTGGCTATGCGTGGAGTTTACTCCAAGGCCAGTGAGACACAAAACGTCTAAGATGCTTTCAATAGCCTTGGTCTATCCAAAATCCAAATGTTAATTTTAAACTTAAACTATTTAGTTCAGTTAAATTGTATCTTGATCAAGTTCTGTGTTATCTTTGGACTCAAACAAGCCTATCATGAATCAATCATTATTGAAACAAAGCTGTATCCACAAGGAAAAACATCTAAAACTACTCCAATTTAAATCTCTATAGAAGTTGAGGAAATTTCTCATACTGTCCAACCAAATCTTAAATTGTTAGGGTAAAACCTGTATCAAGTCTAAGAATATTCATATGATGCTTGTGATGAGGATAACATTTTCTGGGGGCTCCAAGATATTGCAGTGCCATTTTCTAATGCTCATGTCTATTTATCTTTAGAGGAATTAAACTCACAGAGAGAGTTGCTACAACTTAAAAGGCACATCTGTGTAATTAAAAATTTCAAAACCGAATGACACTATTCCACTGTTGCTTTTTAGAACTGCTAGTGAAAACTTGGTAAGTAGTCATGAAATGTTATTTGAAGTTCCTTTCATGACTAATCAGAGAAAATGGTTTTATTACTAACAGAAACTTAGCTTCATACCCTCTGTTTTACATACACAGCTTTAAACAAAGATACCACCAACATAAGGTTTGTGTCTATCAGAGCATTAAGTTTAAAGCAGCTTGTGTAAACATAGGGCATGATAAATGAACCATGGGGGGATACTTGGAGTACCTACAGGGAATGGAATGCAGAGGCCGATAGCAGGAGAATACAAATTTCTGCCTCTGTTTTCTCAGTGCTTCCTGTGGAAAGGATGGAAACTTCATCTGGTAAACCTGGGCTCCTGTTTAGCAACTTGATTATATGATGATATAGAAATAACTGGGCAGAAGGATTTATCAGTGGAGGATGAAGGTGAGGTTGATGATGAAAACCCTATGCTCCCCTCTCCTGGCCTTTAGATTTAAGTGTAGAAACAGAAAATGAAAAATTCCCAAACTGATTTATATTTTGAAGGCAGAAAAAAAACTTCTTAAGCACTTGAATTTACTACAGAAGGCCTACACATCAAGTTTCTAAAGAGGATAGAAGATTGTGGTCCAACAGTGTTAAGTCGAATAGGAAGTCCTGCACTTGGGAGTCATGCAGGAGGGGTCACAGGAACACTGGATAAAAGAAATAGATCAAAAGACAGATGATTCTTGCAAGTTGAGATACAAAAATATTACATCTCTATGGGGCAAATTAAATTTGCAAATTTTATAAATTATAAATAAAACTGCAATATTGTAAATATAAAATGATCGACTTAGTATTTATGCATTATTCTGTTTCCATTATTGTGTTTACCCCCTGCTTTTCTAAGACAAAGCTTCTAGGATCCCTTGAAAGTGCATTCAGTTTTACAACTGAACATCTACATCTTTGAGATGGTCTATAATTTTTGTCAGGTAAACAAAGATGCTTATGACTATCAGGGTTATGATTCGGTGTGTTGTAGCAAATTGATAACAACTTCCCAAGGAGATCTTCCTTTTGAAAATATCTCCATGAAAATAGTTCCTCACACCTTACTCACATGGAAATCACTTCCCGGCTGTCCTCCCTCTTCTTCCCCAGCCCATTCTCCAAGTGAATGTTACCACCCATTAGACTAACCATGAAATGTCTTAATCATATTTTGAAACCACTAACAAACACAACCTGATAATGCTCAATTCAGGTGACAGTCAAGTTCAGACTTCCTGTTTCATCCCTGAAATGCCTCTTCCTGGATTCTGCTGCTGATAGCTCCTGATGCTTATAGAGTGACATAACTCTACCAGGAACTCTGCTGAGTGTAAAAATAAAATAATAAAACAAAATAATCATAAAATCAAATATGAAAAGTTAAGGAAAAGAAAAAGGAAAGAAAAGGAAAAAAGTCTTCTCATATATTCTACCAAGTAGCCCTGTTACCCTCATAACCAAAGTATACTATACTGAGACTTTAAGATTAGGATATTTTCCTAGTGTACAAAGCCCTAAGTGTCATCGTATAACTCAAACCTATGAGACTTACCCCTGCAAGCATCTCCACCAGTGACACTGCCTCCTGCCTTGTTAATGCATTTCTTGCCAGGATAGACATTCTTCTTTACAGGGCTGGGAATCCCACTTTGAAACAAAGCCCGTTTCTGACGCCAAGCTTATTCTGGACTCTATTCCCCTCACTTCTTAGAAGCTGACTGAAATCTCACCTCTTTTTAATGTGTTCATTAGCTCTTCTGCCTTGGAATTCTAAGACCCACAGCATTCACTCAGTCACACCCCTTGTGTTCCTCAGATATAATTTTGCATTATGAGTTTTCTCTAATTGGACGAGAAGACATTGGTGGGCAGGGCTTTGATCTCACACTTTCCTTTTCTCATCTTTAACACATAGTTCAGTGACTTTCGTCAAGTTTGCATTCATAAAACACTTATTGAAGGAATAAATTAATATGAACTCCACAGAGTGTCATGTTTGAAAAATGATACTATAATTAGTTCTCTAGCATCCTATTATGTCTTGATAAAAGCTCCCGTAGATGTGGCGGGTGGGCTTATGAGATACTGTACCCTTACTGAAACCGACTTTCTGTGTTTTCTCACATTTCCAGAGTTAATTCTGACACACAACTACAAGAGATTATATATGTTCTTGTGTGTATGTTTGTGTGAGAGTATGAGAGAGGGAGACAGAGAGTCAGAGGGGGGGGAGATGAGGGAGAGGAAGAGAGAGAGAAAGAGAGGGGGGGCTCAATGTCAGAAGACATATGTGTCTTCCTCAATCACCCTCTACTTTGTTTCTTGATACAAAGCCTCTTGCTCAATGTAGAGCTCACAATTGACTAGATTCACTGCTCAGTGAACCCAAGGGATTCTTCTGTTTCTGACTTTCCAGGGATGTGATTGCATTCCAAATTCTCCTGTATCCACCTTTTATAAGAGTATTTTTATTTTGTGTGTTAGAGTGATCGTCTGCATGTTATGTATGTGTCCCTTCTGTGAATCTAGTGGCTACAGAAGATAGAAAAGGGATTCCTCATAATTCCCCTGAACTGAAGCTACACAGACGTAAACTACCTTGTGCAGGTGTTTGGAGCTGAATGCAGGTCCTCTGCAAGAGAAGCAAATGCTCTTAACCATGATCCATCTCCTGGCTCCATGAATCAGTTTTCCTCAAACTTACAAGGTTAGCATTTGATGGACTGAGCCTTCTTTCTAAGCCTAGCTTAATATTTGTTTGTTTGATTGTTTGATTTTTGGTTGTTCGGTTGTTTTAGACATGGTCTTACTATAGTCCTGACTGTTCTGGAACTTATTACATAGACCTGGCTAGCCAGGACTTTATCTGTCTTTACCACATCAGCACCAGGATTAAAGGCCTGTGCCAACATGCCTGGACCTCCCAGTTCATTCTCAAGAAAAGATAGACGTAGTGATGAGATATATCTTGATGCAGGTCAGAACTTTGTTTAAAGCAGGTTCAGAGTCTGCAGGGCTGTGGCAGTCCTTGGACACAGTAAGATCATTTTGTTCCTTTTCACCCTTGTTCAGCTTCTTAGTTGTGTGGCCCAGCATCTGTTGAACTGACCCATCGGCATGCTCTCAGCTGCTGGGCACCTCTCACATCAGGAACCCACCATACAAAAAGCTAACAAGACAAGAAGAGCTCTAAGACATGACTTAAAAGCCAGTCCCCTCAATCAGGCACAACCTTCTACATGTACACTGTTTTTTTTTCTCTTATACAGACAGAACACCTTGTTTCTCATTTAAAAGACATCTTATCTATCATCTATCTGTCTGTCTGTCTATCTATCTATCCTTTTGAATAAAATGCAATATGGAAGATATTTTATATAATAACCCATGCTGTAGCCATTTTGTATAATTATATTGTGTGCACATATGTGCCCACAATTTATAATGGAATGCTCTTACTGCATTAAAAATGCTTTGAAATATCTAAAAATAGCTTGCTTCAGAGCATTTCATCACACAGTGACTAACACCCAGAACTTATGTGCATGACTATGAATGACTCAACTTTCCTGTTAATAGCTTAAAATTTAAGTCTTAGATCAAGTCAGTAGCACTTCAATGCTTACAGACAGAAGGTAGATAAGGAATGCTTCAGTGGGCTTGGGGGATTCTTCCTGAGAAGTAGCAAGGACTTGGATACTGGCCTAAATGGGAAAAAGATACCTTATCTAAGAGAAAAGCCACTGGTCAGTTTCAGATGAATTTAGAATGCAAAAAATACCATGTGGTTTTTTTAAAAAAATCAACTTAAAATTCTACTTAAAAGGTATTTCACACACACACACACACACACACACACACACACAAACACACACACAGAGCTTTTAGTTAAAATTTTTAACTGTAAAGGACTAGCATGTGGAATATGAGATCTTGTCTAGAAAATGTCACTGTGGACAGAAGATTCCATACTTCAGCATTTGAGCCAAAGAATGTCCACATGGATATAAAATTCTAAGAAGAGAGAAGATTTCTAGACTCTGGACCAATCCAGGAAATGTTAAACAAAGAGCATTTGTAAAAGTTTAGTGCAATGCCGTGGTGATCGGTAGCAGTGAGGTATTTATGGGTCCCATCCTCAGACTGGAAAATGGATTTGGGGAGTTGTCAAACTGCTGGCTCCTTCCTGGCTCTTGAACAGGGGATATAAGCTTAGGAGATACCCTGGAAGGGCTTCTTATGAATGTTAACAGATATGGAAGACGTTAATAGATCCATATTATAGAAATACAAAGAAAAAAGGTTCCACTTTAAAGCCTTCAGTGTGACTGAAGATAAGAAACCTGTATATGAAATGAAACGGAGTTGTTTGTAAAACCTGGTGTGTAGGAATACATACTGAATAGTGCTAGGACAAAAGGACCAAGTCCAGTGAGGCTGGCAAAGCCAAACTTACTGGCCAGTGGGAAGGTTGTACTAGACCTTGAAGAAAGTCTGAGATCCGACGAGGCAGAAGTAAACAAGCTCTACCAGGCATTGTATCTTCTTGTTGAGGTAGCAAAATAAACAAAGGGGTAGTCCAAGAACATTCAGGTAAGGAAGGTAAAGACCACCAGGTGTGAGCAAGGGAGACTGGAGGATCTGGAACTCCATAAAATGGAATCGTCAGACAGAAAAGAGCAAAAATAAAATTTACCAAAAGCATCCATTTGAGTCCCTTTTAGTATTATATTTGATCTAGTTTGTTAGAATTGTCAACATTATTTTGACCAAAACTTATGTTTTATTTACATACCTGGTTAAATCCCATAAGTGTGTTACTAGGAACAATTTAACATGCAATTTAACAAAAGAAACATTAAGGAAAAGTCAAATAATCAAATAATACAGATAGAGAGCACAGAATAAATTTTGACTACTACTAATAACCATCAAGACACTGGGAAGAGATGTGCGAATGAGGCAGGACGACACCGGTTCATTTATTTTGCTGTTTCATACCCTCATAACCAGCGCAAGTGACATCGGCAAGGTATGCAAGTTCCATCAGTCTCACGTTCTTTACGTGCAAAGTATACTTGGCTCCTATTTTGTGAATTTGTTCTAAATATCAGTAGTAGCAAAATGTTGAGTGAGATTAGGTAGCACTGAGTAGAATAGCAGCTACTATTATTAAAATGGTCAAAATCAGTCCACAGACAATTACAGCTTCCCTTGTAAACTTCATAGACTCTCTCACAATGATTCAATTTCTCAATCAACCACCAGTAGTTTTATTGGGAATCTGAGGTCTAGCATTGTAAAAAAGAGAGACAGTTCCTACAATTTTTTCATCCTTAGTCTTAATCTAGAAATTGACTAGTAGAGAGTCTTAATTGCCTCTCTCTCTCTCTCTCTCTCTCTCTCTCTCTCTCTCTCTCTGTGTGTGTGTGTGTGTGTGTGTGTGTATGTGTGTGTCTATAAGCAAATGTTCATAATAATTTAAATTATATTTAAATTATTATGTTTACACCTAGAAAAAATTTGACAGTTTTCCCTAGGATTCTTGGAGAAAATTAACCTTCTAATTTTTAAACCTCCCTGTTATTCAAGAATGCCTTGTATCTTGAGACTGTGTGTTGTGTTAAATACAGAAGATGCTGCTGGGTGCAGGATGGCTCTCCTCCCTCAGTTTCACTGTAGAGACAGAATAGGGTGTTGCTGCAGCCTTGCTGCAAAGCCTAAAAATAAAAGAACTTAGCCCAGGAAAACTGAAAGAAAGGAACCCTCGACCTGTAATGCCTGCCTCTAAGTACAGCTTTAACTGAAGTACACCAGACCAAGGTCATTAAGAGATTTCTGTGCACCGAACATACTCCTACTCAGGAAAGGGAGGCAAGGGCACCGCTGATTTGTGTTTATGAAATTGCAAGTCATTCTTCCATAAAATACAGAAGGTCCTCCCTCCAGTATATAATGTGAATGTCAAAAGTCAATTAATTGCATTAGAAACTCCAGATTAAAAACTCAGAAATTCACAAATCTGTATCCATGTTAAAAATTCTATGTATTTATCATCTACCTATCTTCTGATACTCACTGTAAGTTGAGTAAAAAGAAAGATATAAAATGCAACATTTGTGTTAAAATTGTTTTCATCTGGATTTAACTAACTGGAATGAACTAAAATAATCTCATCAGTGAAAAAGGAAGGTTAAATTATCAAGTTTTCAATCTTTTCTTTATCAAAAATAGTTCAGTCATTGTTCAAAGTATTGATTTCTCCAATCTTACAGAAGATGCTTTGTGGACTTCTCTTCATACAGAATGAATTCAGAAGGAAAAAAATATGGACGTAAGCTTATTCCGTCTGAAATATATATACTCCGGGTTATTGCGAGTGGCTGATTTTCGTTTGCTTTTTTTAATACTTGTGACTTTTCTGCTTTTCAGTAATTCCGAGAATCAAAGATATCATTTAAAATGAGCCAAGTTGAGAAACTTACCGCTTTAAAAATTATCAGCCATACATATCCTCCATCACTATTTTCCTATCAGAAAGCTGCAAACATCTGCACTGATTACAATTAAAAACAGTGTAAAAGATTATCACTCCAATTATAGCCTCCTGTTCTAATCAAAATTCAGTCCTGTTCCCAGACAGCGACGGGCGTGACGCCCATATGCCTTTTTCTCTGCACTGGAACCTCCCTGAGTTCTGCTTGTTCTTTAATCAATGAATATGTATAGCTCTCTTGAATTTCTCTTTATCAGAAAGTAGCATCTTATGTAGATAAAATTTCAAAGCTCTTGAACTCTACTTTTTCTTTTCATTTCTATGAACCCACTTGGAGAAATGCAAAAAATAAAATAAAAAAGGCACCATACTTTGCTCAACAAAGAAGTTTCTGGCCTGCCAGGGCTTTTTAGGTTATTATTTTAGGAACCTTTCCTATGTTTGGTTTGCATATTTTTCATTGTAATATTATTTTCTCCAAAACGTAGAAAACCTTCTTGGTTTGAAGTATGCTTACATTAAATCAGTAGTTATTATATAGAAATAGACCTTTTAGTGGACAAAGTAATGCATCGTATTGTGGTGCTTTGATACACACACCACACCACTCACACACTGCCCTCCTGCTTCCCTCCTCACTCTCTTTCTCTGATGTACAAGTGAGTTCTGCTTACTTAGCGAAATAAAGGAGAGGTGCATCTGTACCAGGTATTAAAAATATCAAAAATGAACACAGTTTTTAAATTACCAGGTTTCATGAGGAAGTTATATTTAAACGTAAGCTAAAAAAAACCCAACCATTTGAAATAGTAAAATAGATAGATATAATCAGCAAACATTTCTTTAATATGTATAGAATATATAGATATAGAATATGTATATAATCAGTAGCTATTTTTTATGGTTAAGATCATATTGTCATTCAAGAAGGAGATAAAAGGAAAATAAAACTTTAAATGACATAGTTTTTCTTCTATAGTCCTTTAAAAGGAGAAAATTTAGATTTGGTGTCTTTATGCATATTTATACTATATACTATATTTGGTACATAGTTTGAGATTTAAAGAAATCTTAATTTTGAAGTACACATCTACTTTAAAATATGTGTGCCTTTGTTTAACTTACAGGATGAAAATTTACACTGACCGAGACTATAACTATGGCGAATGTAATCAATGTTAAGTCTATGATTTTTATTTCTGTCTAATGGAACCACTGGCATTGAATGTCCCAGCGTTTGTGTGCCCACGCGCACGTGCCAAAAGTGAGGAAAAATAACCAACAAAATTATTTTCTGTTGCAATATTACTTGGAATATTTGCGAGGACTGTGTGGGTTTGTTAAGTCATTTTAAGTAAGTATTTTGTTTTAATTCAAAGCCTGGACCAGCATTTGAGCACCACTCCAGTTTGTGTTTTTTATGGATCTCTAACCGCTATAAAATCTGTATTGTTCTTAAGTCATGAAGCCTTCAAAATTGCCGTTTCATGAAAAAGAATGAAAGAAAAGAAAAAAGGGGAAGAAAGAAGGAAAGGAAGAAAGAAAAGGGAAAGGCTCAGGCTCCCCCAATAGCATAAAAACACTGGTTGCTGACTGAAATCATTCAAAGATTTGTTCCACACAATTATAAGTCAACTTTTTGAGTCCCTTAAAAGACAAATTCTTAGAAACAGTAAAAATAATATTAAAATGTATGAGATTAAAAAAAAAAGAATTCTTAAGCTTTTGAAATGAATCTCAACTAGAAAGAAAATCCAGTACTTGAAGATGACTTATTAGACAAAGTATAAGCGGCACACCTGGACATGCGATGCATAAAATGACATTTTAAAGCTATTTAGCAGATTGGAAAAATAAATACTTTTGCTTTCGAACAATTCACAGTTCGATACTTCGAGTGCTGCGTATAGGGCAGCCTGTCTGAGGGCCGACATCGGAAGAGAATTCGAGAACAGTTTAGGCACTGTGCCTTTCCAAGAGAAGGAATTTAGTTATTACCTAGGAATTTAGTTATGCACTGCCTTGCCTCCTGACATTTTATTTGGGTGGTGGGGAGATGGTTTGTTTCAAAGAAACGTCTTAAAATACCCACACAAAGGTATGAAAGCAGGTGATGTTTTAATTCTTTCAGAAACTGGAAATCAAAACACGGATGTGTTTTGTTTAAAGTGCAATCTAATGAAAAGAAAATGAAAAAGAAAAACTTGAAAAGGGAGAGGAAAGGGCTGAAGGAGGGAAAGAAGGGCCAGAGAAGACTAGTTCCACTCAAACTAAAATGGTACCATAAATTTATTGAAGGTTATTGAAGCCGATGAGCTATTTTGTCCTAAAATATTCATATTCTTCAACCTCGTGTTTCTTTTCTTTTCTTTCTTTTTTGGGGTCGTTGGTGGTGGTGGTGGTGAGGATGGCTACTCCTTTCTATCAGTTGCCCCAAACAGGAATTGGTTCCTTGAGATCCCGGGGTCTCGGGGAGACTTCTCAGATGACCACTAGATGGCATGAAAGCACTGTATTGGACCTGCTCAGCCACCTTGCACAGTGCGACATTGAGGGGTTTATTCTTTTCAAGCTGCGAGCTCAGTGTTAGTCATGTAAGATGCCTTTTCTTTGAGAAAGATCTTTTTGTGTCGCATGACACTTTCCAGGACACAAAGGGAGTATTCTGTCCTCCTTCCACACGCACTCAGAAAATGTCAGATTAAATTTGGAATAGTAAAAATCATGTCAGTGTTTGCTGGGGTTTCCTGAGAACTTTACTCTCTTCCCTTTGGGGGATAGTGTGCTATTTGTTATGGGGTCTTCCTTAATAGATGGACAGAAAAGTCCCTTCACCGCTGGGCCTGCAACAACTGCAAAGTTTAAACATTCACATTCATATTTCTTTTTCTTAATTCTTTTTTTTCTATAAAAAAATCTCTTTGTTTTTTTCTTCACCTTACACTATTGGCGTCTCTCATTAAGGACTGTAATATGAAATGCTGGATTTAAAACTGCCGTGACAAAGGAGACATTCCCCCTTTAACATCCTCTACCAGCTAGGCAAAGCACGTCTTTGTTCTTGCTTCTCAAATACAATGTTTAAAGTTTTTGCCCGGTCACTGGGCATTTTCTAGTCTGCCCGTCCACACTTGCAGATGTACTTTTATATGTGGTACATTTCCTGTTTCCCAAGATACATATCAAACATTTCTATCCCTGTACCTCCACACCAGGAACAATTACCACACCCCTTCAGATGTTATCACTATCTGCCTTCACAAATGTCCATTGTAGACGATGTTTTGATCTTTGGATAAGTGCCTTAATTTAAAATAATGGCAAAAGGGTAAATTAGGCCTCCATGCTCAGCAGTGCATGAATGACAAATCTGTTGTAGTTGGGGCATATTTTTGATATTCCTTTAAAAGTCTCATAGCAGATTTACATATGATCAAAAATGGTATTACACATTGGTAAGCTGAAGTGCGTAATTTATTCCACGTACTACTGATATAGCTATATAATCTATACATCTAATTATACTTCTAATGGCTTTACAATGTTGATAGATGTAAAATTATATCAGTTTAAAATTTCAAGGATTTCTGGTTTGGGGGATGAGAGTTGGTTTTTATAATCTACCCTTGAAAAGCTTTTTATCCCTTACATATTATCTGAGAAGAAGATATATTGTTGGAAGTATTTTCATAGCTTTGATTTTTATAAATTTACCAAAACTAGAGATTATACCAAACATCCATTTAAAACATTTAGTAAAACAAGGATCCAATGATGGAATCATAGCTCTTTAAAATGCAAGGGTGAGAGGAATCATTGGGTACCATGGTGGTAAAACTTCCTTCACAGTCAACGTTATCTGTAGTGCCCTCTCTGTGTGGATCTAGTTTGAGAAAATTTCAGTTAATTTGTGGTGTGAACATACGGCATGGTTAATAAGTTATGTCTTCAATTTCTCTTGAAATTGATTCTATCATTTTTTACCTTGGATATAATCCCTAAAGTTCCTATGATTATTATAACACAGTGGGTTGTAACAGATCAATTAAAAATTAGAGACAAAAATCAGAAAACAGGACCCCTATGAATACACAACTGAGCTTCCCCTCTTAGGCTGTTTGTTGGTTTGAGAAACATAAAGCAAGAAAGATGGTATAACCCATTTTGCTCCTCACTATTTAACATCAACGATGGGGATGAGCATAAGGTCACTCTGTGCTTGGAAACAGCCTGGGCGAGCTTGTACCTTGCGGAACTGTTATTTGGTTCTATTTGGCTCTTGCAGAAAAATACCTGCTTCAGGAGGGACATCGCTCCATAATGAATCACAACGATTGTAATGGAAACCTTTTTGAAAACATTTCAGAAAAATTCTTAAAAACTCTGACTGAGGATGAAGTGGATTCTCTGATTAGCAAGCCTGGGCTCTTGGTTTGATCTCAGCCCTCTAAAGAAACCCCACTGCCCAAAAAATTTATGTGAATGAATGATTATAAATATTCCACACAATGGAAAACAGAGACACTTCCAAGTGTTTGTGGTAGATGAGAGGTAGTTTTAATGACACAGAGTATTCTGGTTTAATCTTTTGGCCTTCAGAGTTGGATATATTTTGTGATAGGATTTTATACAAAACAGCCAGAGACAAGTATATGAAAACATTTTGTAAGCTCTTTTGTATTTAATGGAAGTAAAGTTTAAATTCAACTCTATTTGGTGGAACATTGAAAAGACTTAACTAGACTATACATTTTTTCTCATTTCTCAATTCCTTTTCTGTAACATTAACAGATGATTGTATAAATACACACTTAAAATCTATTTACCAGGCTCTTCCTTGATTCATAAAAATCCATTTTTAAAATATATTTTATTTTGCTTTCTGAAACATGCTGTTTTTCTTGAAAATAGGTCTGGGTTTTTAAGCAAACAATTAGTTGAATATAGTCCATCTAATATTTGAAATTGGGAATGGAAAATTTTTTCACTTCCATGATTTTAAATAGTAAACAATAAATAGCAAAGTCATGACTGCACAGAACTAAGCTCCCAAATTCCTCACACTTCATTTTTTACTATAGCCCACAAGGGAAAATCTAGGAAACTATTAAAGACCCTAAAATGTGGCTAACAGGGACCTAATAATATTTTTAAAACTATTAATAAACATGATGTGCTTCTTCAAAAAAAAAGCTATGCATCACCCCTTTTAAGTTCAGGATGCTATAAATTCCAATCACATTTTTACAGTTAAGATCCTCAGTTGGAAGAAGTGAGGAATAAATCTTTAAAGGAGGCCACAGAAAGCATATGTGCTACAGGAAACACAGCTGACAGTTTGGGATGGCTGAAATACTTATCTTTGGTTTGTGAAACACAAAGGTGATCATTCTTTTTAAAAAAAGATTTCATCCTTGACTTAGGGAAGGAAATCTAACCTTTTGTTGGTAACGCCATTCAATTTTGTCCCTGAAATTTAAATCAATTTATACCCAAATTAAGAAAATTCATTTATCAATATATGAATTCCAGTTTCCAAATTTGTTCACAAAGTTTTTGTCTTCAGAGTACACTACCAAGGCATCTGGGACAAGATGAGTGTCTGCCACACTCAGCTGAGAACACACACACACACACACACACACACACACACACGCACGCACGCGCGCACACACACACACACACACACACACACACACACACACACACACGCACACGCACCTCTTCCTCAGAAGTCCCTTCAGCTTCCCACTGACGCGGGCCTACTTTTCTTCTCTTGCAGAGACCATTATCTAACAGTGTCTAACCAGGCCACAAACACAGGAAAAGGAAGGATCTGCCTTCCTACTACTTGGTATCCCAACACAGGAGGATTTTCGCCTTTCTGATTTTCATTTTAAGTGAATGGTTTATAAATGTGCTACATGATCCAGGGAAGAAGAAAGAGGAGAAGGACAGGAGGGAAGGACAGGGGAGGGGAGGAAAGGGAAGGAGGAGGAAGAGAGGTGATCAATTGGAACCCAGAACTCTAGCAGAAAACATGGTATGGAGGCCTGTCCTACCTTTAAAGGCCAACTGGAATTAATAACAATTCAACTCCATAAACTTTTCTATGCTTTCATTTCTTTCCCTTTTTCTCACATGGATTCTTTTCCCCCACATAACCTCATACAAATGTACTCATACAGGGCTATGCTCCAACCTGTTGTGGAAAGCTAATGCGTGTTAGTCTTTAGGAATGACCATTTGAAGCCACACTGGTAATGACATCAAACCCCACCCTCTTTCGCTAGGCTATGGTCTGCATTATATTTGATGAAAATGTCCCATACAGGAAGCTCACATGAAATGAAGTACGCCCTGCTGTGGAACAAAAGAGAAGCCCTTGCCTCAGTTTTATGTACATTGTGTGCACGTGTGCATACATGCATGCCTAGTGTGTATGTGTGTGTGTGGACATGTGTGTGTGTATGCATTCATGCATTCACGCATATGAGTGTAAAGTGTTGCAAATTCAGAAAGCATGATGGGAGAGTGGGATGAAACATAAAGAATGTGTGAAATACAATATGAGCAATTAATTGAGTTGAATAGTTGAAATAGCATAATTTAGATGTTATCAGATGTGCTTCCAATTCTCTCCTCAGTCTTCCAGGTTTCAGCATCGATTGATCACATGAGATATATGCCTCATGCATATAACTTGTGAATATATTCTTATGAGGCAAAATGAAAGAAAAAGAAATCTAACAGCATCATCAAGAATACAATGTCTTAGGTAAAAATAGAAGTCAAGACATCACAAACCTCAACACCCAATTTAATCCTTTAACCACTAGGCCACACTCTTATTGAGAATGGTTAATAGAAACAACATTGCCCTTTTTGTACTGCTGTAGATGCCCTATTGATCTGTATCACATAGCACTTAACACTGGGTGATTTGGCTAGGAAAAGCAATGTTCACTGTTCCATGGAGAATCAGACAACAACGCTCAGCTTTGCTATAGAACCAGGAAAACAGAAGAGGAGATAGGGAAACAAACAACCTCAAAGAATAAACCTCATCTGCATGTTTTTCACTCTACAAGAAAGCAACGGAGTTGAATGCAACTGTATTAAAAGTCAAACTATTTCAGCCTAAGGCAGATGTGGATCTCGGGAATGGAAACCTAATAAACCAACAGCTGAAGGCCACATTATCCCCTCCTCCCTCACTCATTTAGAAAATGACATGTTTTTCTTCACAATGTTTTCCCCCTCCTCCCTCTTTAGTGGCAGTAATGCTGAATGCTCTTGACATAATTCTTCGTTCACCCCCGACAGTCATGTTTTTGAATACTATCCCAGCAATAAAACACCTGACCTCCAGTCTTTCAAAGGGCCATTGGCTTGGGTTACCCCAATTAGCTGGACTCATTTGGAAGTATCCAGAGGAGTTGGGCACTTCACTCCTCACTAAAAGCAGCATTATGTGTGAATACATTGTTTTATTCAGGTCAATCTTATTTTTTAGAGGATTTCTTTATTTCCCTATGATTGGAGTGCAAGGAAAAAAACTTACAACGACCTAGAAATAACAAATATTACCACTTAGAAGTCTTATGAGGCTACATTTCTAGTTCATTGAGAGTCAGAGTTGCTTTTCAGTGTTGCTAGATTAGCAAGGAAACGATATAGAATGGTATACACAGAGAACTTACTTTATTTACATATTAGGTAGCTATATGTCTGGGTAACACAGCAAACATGCACATACACATGTGCCTAGGTATGCATCAGTAACATTTCAGTTTCTAGGTCAAAATAGAAATTCTTTTAGAGAAGGAAACATGAACCTCTACATATAAAAGCACTCTTTTCACACGTGTTTACTGACAGGTACTGTGTCCCAGGAATCATTTTTGGTACTGTAAACAAAGGCCAACTGAGGCTCCTAAGACAACTTGGATAATAGATTGTGGATGGCTTCAACATAAATGTAAGAGAAATTAAGTGTGTTTAACAGATTAAATATTTACACCTTAAATGATTCTGAATTAAACTCATCGTTGCATATCTGACATGGCTATCTCCACTCCCCTTTTCTTTACGTTTATATGTTTTAAGTCCCTTCATTTCTCAAGAAGGGGATACTTTTCTTCACAAATCTTTTAGAATTTGTGCTTTGCAATTTTATCATGGTTCATAGTTTTATTCTCTCCTAAAAATGCCAAACCACAAGATTTCTTGATAGATAATGCTGGAAATAAAATATGGATTGCATCCAATTGGATGTGGGCAAATAACACAGGAGTTGAAATGAGTGTCCCTTCAGAAGAATACAAGGTCCCCTTTGACATTTAAGCAGTGACTGCATGTAGGGAAAGAGAAATTGAATTTAGCTGATGCAAATGAAATTAAAACTAAATTGGTTTGTCACATCAAACTGATGTTAACTATGTAAATGTTTTCTGTTTATGAAACTACATTTTAAAGTGTATAAGACTACAGAAATATGAATTTTTTTTACATCATTGAAAATAGAACTTTAAAAGACGGATTGTGAAACCATTTAAAACCATTCCCACTTACCACGTCATGCTATGAATCATGAACTGTTTGCACACGGAGCAACTGTGATAAGCACACATATACATGCATGCACATGTCAATAGGCACGCATGCTCTGCTGGTCAGGCCGGATCCCATTACATCATTGCTTCAAATGCATTCATTCTCTTCAATATTGTTGGCTGTTTCAGGTTAACTACCAAAATCATTTGCCTGAGAAGCGAGATTTAATTGTCTTACAACTACCTCTGTGCGGTACAATAGGGATTACAAGTACCCATTGATTATACTATTGGGCAGAATAAGGGACTCTTATTCTAGCATTTCTCATTCATTTTGTCATTGCATTCTCTTTGAAAGAGACCAAATGGGACCCAGCAGGTGAAAGTAAAGAAACCTGAAAGGCCCCCTTTGAGGAATGACAATGCCACAGCCACCCCGCCCCCCCACTTTTGGAGATTATAAAACCTTATTAAATCATGCCCTGTTAGATATTGATTGAGAGGGGGCTAAACCAAACCCAACAATAGCAGCATGGATCAGAGAACACTGCTCTCATCAATGGGCACTAAACACAGCTAAGCTTTCCAATCCTTTTTTTGGGGGGGTGCATTTTTTTTACTATTTACTTTTGTTTAAACCATTATCCCAGAAAGTCATACAATTATAGTTGCTTTGTTAGTCAAGAATAGATCTTAGCTGTCTAGCACTTCATCTTTTTGAATGTAGCAGTGTATTGCACAAACAATATTGTACTTGGTTAAGATTCAGTATTATGATGATTATTTGGGGGGTGCAATTCTAGGTAATTATCATAATTATTCTTGACTCTGGGACCCCTTTGATGACAAGACTGCTTTAAAGTAAACCACTTGGACATAACAACCCAAGATATTTGAAAAGCGATTGCTGCCAGAAGCAGAGTTGAAAACTCACCCATATTTTAAGGCTATCGTGATTATCAGGCTGTTTGCGTTCCTAGGCTGTCTTCTCTGCCATCTGTGAGCACCACAGCAAACAACCCCTTGATGACAATCACTTCAGTAGAACCAGAATATGTCTGCTTTAGAGGAGACTTCTGTAATAAGACTCAGTGCTAATTAACTGTCAGCCTTTAAAAAAATAATAAGCCAGCAGACTGCATTTTAGAAAAACACTCTACCAAAAAATTTTCAAACAAGAATTAAACTTCTATGCCAGGCTATAACTTCTGCTCCTTGTCGACAGGCCTTACCCAGACTAAAACTGTTTACTTTAAATAGGCTGCATCTGATAAAGGCTTTCATTTTTCTTGACTGCAGGTAAGAACATTGGCTCTGGGTAGCTATTTGATTCAATAATTTTATAATCCTTCCTAAGGAAAAAAGGAAGATGAGAGACAGAGGGAAAGGAAAGAAAAGAAAGGAAAGGAGAAAAAATATTCAGGTGACAAAAAACACCCTTTTGTTTAAGAAATTGTCGTTACAAGACTACAAAAAGAAAAGAAAGAAAGAAAGAAAGAAAGAAAGAAAGAAAGGAGGAAGGATAAAGGAAAGAAAGAAGGCAGTGTCACAGCTGAAAGATCACCTTAGATGAAAAGCCAGATGCCAATTATTAGTTTAATATCAAAGATGAACAATATTCAGTTCGGGAAACTGTTGGAGTAGTATCATGGCACTTACAGAAAAGGTGCTTCACATCTTCAGCGACTCTGACCTATGTGAGAAAACTATAGAAACGAAGCTTGTGTGAGATGAAAATAGAATTCTCAGTACCACATTTAACTCCGTGAACTCAGTTTTACTTAGGAAAAAGAATGTTAGTAACCACTTTATGTTTGATGAAAATATTTTCTAGAAAAATTATAAAACATAAACACTAAAGCTTGGTTGTATTTTATTTAAGATCTATCTTAGAATTTCAATTCAAAATATACACAGGAAACAAAAGCTTTTACGTTCAGTGCCATAACTATAGAAAGCGAAAAGAGCACAAAACTAGTTTGTTTTGGGCAAATTTTTTTCTCATGTTATTTTTCCTCCATTAAATTTCAATAGCATCTTTGTATTAGGTCTTATTTTTAATGATATAAGACTTACTGATATTGTCTTACTGTTTGTCAATATTTTCCACTCCTGGGTTCCCTGAAGTTGTAAGTTTAACTTTTGAAATTAGGCATTATGTACTTTTCACAGCTTTAAACACTTGGCATGAATATTACGATTTATAAATTTCCCTTTCCTGTTTGGATCCCACATCTTCCTAATGCTGTGAGTGAACATTCAGCGTTTTACAGTGAGAGCGGCCGCTTTACAGTCAGTACATCCAACTATTATATTAAAGCACGTTGACGTGCAAAACAGTTTCCAAGCCATGTGTTAGATGCTAATTATTTTCTGAAATATGACTCTCTGCATACAGTTCTGCAAATGCTGCCAGCCAGCTCAAGATCTCTCAAGCGTTCATAGGTTAGTTCATACTGACTACATACAGGAAGGTTACAAATGTGTTCCTAATCTTATTTCCACTCTACTTAATGCCTTCAAGTGTGTTTTTTAATGTTTTTTCTTGTTATACCCACCCTGATTCATTTAGTTTCTTTGTTGACTTGTGTTTTCACCAAAAACAGAACAACGACTACTTTTTAAAATTGAACTATTTTTTTGAAATACATCATCAGATTATACTTTTAGACTTCCCTGTCTCTGGCCACTAGGTATAATGGAAAACAACTAAAAATTTCACTTGAAATAAATTCTTTGATGAAATCCTCTTAAAATGGATCTACTATTTTTCCACTTCAAGGAATGTTACAGTTTTAATTCTTCTACTTTTAGTGGAAAAATTAAGATAAAATAATTCAATTTGGGGAGTAGATTTCTCAATAACAAGCTTATTGGCACTTTCCACTACCCTTCTCTGTATGTGAGAGTTTCGATGTTTATTCGGGGTGTGCTCTGTGGCCACACTGCTGTGTGCACAGAAAGACCCCATCTAAATACATTTTTATCTATTAAATTTATGTTTCCATGATTTCAGAAATTATTTTGCTTTCAGCATTAAATAATAGTAAAAATTCCAGTCCCTGTTACCAACCTTAATATTGAAATTTAATTCTGCCTTGCTATTGTACTATGTAGCTTTTTGTGATCAAATTACATGCAATACAAAAAAGGCCTGCTAGTCACTTCTGTCTTAAACTCCGTGTGCTTGCATCACATCTAATGTACTACAAATTATTCCAGTCTAAGTTACATCTATATTGAACAGAAACTTGCTTCTTATTTTACTCAGCTGCTGTAAACTGAAGCGAACACTGAAGTCAGACTTTCTCCTTCCATGGTCATATGAAGCTTGTTTCTATGACTCATTGAGCAAAGTGCTCAAAAAAGTCTGTTTTCTCTACTTTACTAATCTCTTTCAGAAGGCCAATTTGTAGGGTTATACTGATGTATATTTATAAAGCATTTTCTCCTCTCCTAGTAAAACATCACCTTAAAGACTGCTGTGCAGCCAATGTCAAATTAAAAATTGAAGTTGTTTCAAACTGAATAATAAAATCATAAATCTCTAATTGCTATTAGCATCTGATCCACAAACAGATTCTGTTGGATTAAATGTGATTTTTTCCCAGTGATATTTGTCAAGTTCATGTTATTAGAGTGTGGGGAAAGCTAATTCTCACGTACTATGAAGCATTACTGTTATAAAAACACATTTCGTTAAATTAGATAAACACTGGGGTTTTTAGTTGATGGGAACATTTTACTCATCTCTTTCAAACATTTCTAAGTCATAAGTGTTTGTTTATTTGTGGTAGTGGCAGTGGAAAAAATCTTGATGGTGGCTCTCAGTTGTCATTTCTGAAGTTGATGAATGGCCAACATTAAGCCCTCTTCATGTGAAGATTATCTTTCCAGACTTGCCTTTTCTCTGGATTCTACTCTTTGAAATATTTAAGAAAATTCAATTTCTAAGAGAGAATACCTAATAGTCTATTTCCCTTAGGTCTAAAGATTGTTTTATTTCCTCTTTGGAGGCTTCAGATGAAAATATTTGGATGAGCAGCTAGTCTCTCAAAGATTCATTGGGACGGAAATAAGCCATGAGCAGAACTCTTAGTTTCATCCGAACTGCTGAGGACTGTGTGAATAGAATCAGAAGGTTCTCTTTTGACATGGTAAGACCTACTTCATGATTAAAGTATATTTATAAAGAATACATATTGATTTTTCCCATTTAGCACAGGTAATCTATTAGGGCAATTCTGAGATGTAGCCCTTTGCCTAAGGAAACATTTGAGTAGTTAAATAGCCCTTAACCCTGTGCACTAAAGTCCTAGGTCCCACTGAGGAATCTAACAGTAAAGCTAGTCACCAGTCCATTCTCTCTCTCTCTCTCTCTCTCTCTCTCTCTCTCTCTCTCTCTCTCTCTCTCTCTCTCTCTTTTATAAATTATTGAGTTTCTAAAGAGTCACCATTCTGAGAATCCATGTGTGTTTTGTTTAGTTTCGTGCCTTCTCCTTATTTTATTGTTAAAAAACTCATAGAAATCTGTTTTCAAAGCCAGTTTACTAGCTACTCAATATTACTATCTTATAATCGTGTGCAGTTTTGAAATCAAGGGCAGGAATATCCGTGTTCACCAAACTTTATATGTCTCCTCAAATCTGTTTTTCTCTGTTGGACAAAGGTTTTGTGACTACAAAAATGCTTCAAAGAACGGTGATAGCTTCAGGAGGCCATTATCAAAAGAGACCATCCAAAGCTGTTAAATGAGCATGTGATTTATAGCATGGTGACCATTGGACGTACTTGATTTTGATGATTGGTGAGTTATTACTCACTTACACACACACACACACACACACACACACACACTCTGCCCTGTTGTCAAGTGAGGAGCATCCTTCCTAAAACCACAGTCCATCTTGTGTAGCTCTGCATGGACGAAAGCTTGGATTTTCATAGTAAATTGCCCCACTCCCTTTGACTTTGGGTCTGGTGAAAAACAAATTTTCTTTGTTATATGATCAAAGTTTCTTATCAAGATTACCATGCTCAACAATAGCTCCTGTTCTTCAGACAACAATGAAGCAACACGGGTAAATTATATTGTTAATTCAGCTTACCTCAAAGTTATTAAAATTGGGTCTGTAGCATAGAGGTTTACACTATACAAACAGGAAATATAATGTATAAATATATTCAAATTCAAAATCTTTTTTAAAAAAATGAACTATATGACCTGAAGGCATAGCTCAATGGGATCGTGCTTACCTAGCATGGGCAAAGTCCTGATTCTGATCTCCTCAATAAGTAAATAAGCAACAGGCAATAATAAGTGTTCATATTACTGGTATCTTTTGGTCAGCAAATTATATGTTGAAATATATGAATAAGATCAGTCACTAGTTAGTTTTAATGAAAGTTTATGTAAGTATTTTTCTCTGAAATTGGGTAACAATAATAATAAAGTAGAATTACAAAGTTGGCAAAATTTGAACTTGGTTTCCTCATTCTTTCTAATAAACTTGCCTCATGAATAAAAAAAGACTAAAAATTTATAAAATATAGTTTTCTTCCCAAAAGTCTGTTACTGTTTGCTGGGTGTAATCTATCACAGTGAAATGGATTCCTGATAAATTCGTTCTGTATGTTTCCTAACTAGACCTGGCAAATGGAAGCTTGCAGAGTTGGGATTCTTGGAACAAAACATGGTCAGTGGGTCTGACCTTTGTGATCTTACTGCAGGAGAAAAATGAAAGTGGACTCGATTTGTTTCTCTGTCTTAGCAGTTATGGTGTTTTACAGCATTAGCCAGAGTGTGACTTCTTGACATTCCTAAACATCAGAAGATGCCCAAAATGGAACAATAAACACCATGGCCATGAGGCTGTGCTGAGCACATGTCAGAAACTCACGGCGTTCGGGTTGATGGATGGAGGCATTGTCTTTTGTGTGGCAGCTGATTTTTCGCTTATGTATCACATTGTGTTACTGAAGGTTTTTAAGATCAACTGTGGGTTCCCACTCACTTGCTGCTCTGAAGCTTTTCTTTGTGATTGTGCTTTGGTCAGCCATTATATATGTATATATCAGGGTTTAGATCTTAGAGATTAGTTCTTTCCAACTTTGCTTCTTAAACAATTTCCTTAATGAGTTCTTCCTCAAACTTTTATTAAAGAAATTATTCCCAGCCTCTGCGGTCACTTTAAGCCCTTTTAGCTTAGATAAGAATGCACTGGAGCTGTGTCTGATTCCTTTGCTTGCTTTTAGGGCCCCTTTCTTTCTACCATGATGCCTCAGCCAGCCTTAATGTGAGGGGAAGTGCCCAGTCTTATTGAAACTTGATATGAGATGCTTGGTCGAGATCTCTATGAGTCTGCAATTTTGAGAAGGGAAATCGAGGAGTAAACTAGGGTGGGTGGGGAACTTCCAAGAGAGCAGGGATGGGAAACTGCAACTGAGATGTAACATATGAGAAAAAAACAGATAAGTACGGTACTTAAGAAGCTCCAATAGAGCCTGGATAGATGGCTCAGTGGTTAAAAGCACTCGTGCTATTCCAGAAGATCCAGGTTCAATTCCCATCACCCATGAAGTGCTTCCCAACTGTCTGTAGCTTCAGTTCCAGGGTACTGAATGCTGATGCATCTACACATGCATATACAAAAATACATTTAAAAAAGAATCCATTATTGAATTAATCCAATGGTTCATGGTGGGAAACAACCCATAAAACTTGCATTTCTAATCACTACAATTGATGGGCTTCAGTGGCAAAATATATTCTTGAAAGAACTCTGAACCACTAAGAAGATTTTAAGCAGCAAACAGAGAGTTCTACAGCTTTCTAATATGCAGAAGCAATGGACACACTTGGTGACAAGGACAAAATTGGAGAATAGAACATGATGATTTGGGGCAGGATTTATTTAGGATGCCTGTCTTTCTGAGACAAATGTACAGGGTGGTCACCTAGCCCTACCCACCCAGATTTCCTTAGTCCCATAAATTCCTTGTGCATCAAATTGGTCCAGCTGTAAAGCTCTCCAGACTTCCTCATTTTGACTTTTCTTTAGATTTCCTTCATATTTATTTGTTTCTTTTTACAATGTTTAGCGACTGTTGATCACTGCTGTTTTTTTTTTTAAATGACTTCAGGGCTAGAAAGATGACATTGTGACAAAACACATTGTGACAACCCGAGTTTTCATCCACATGATGAAAAGAAAGAATTGACCTCTGCAAATTGTCCTTTGACCTCTGCCTGCACCTCATCCTTGGTGTGTGAATACATGTGTGCACGTGTGTGTGTGTGTGTGTGTGTGGGGACACACATATATACACACACAAATGTAGACACACACCTGCTATATGATTAAATCAAATATGGCTTATGGTATATTACACAAAAGTGTTAGGGAAGGGCTCTCAAAGGACCATATTAGACTGTTCTTATGATAACATAACTGCAATTTTTTATTTGTGGTGCTAAAGGATTTGTAAAATCATTTCCATTTATTTTTGCACATGTGCTGGTGTGTGTGTGTGTGTGTGTGTGTGTGTGTGTGTATGTGTGTGTGATATTTTGTAACATGTCCTCTCATTCTACCATTGAGGTTCCAGAGAATAAATTTAAGCCATCAGACTTGGTAGCAAAGCTCCTTTATCAGCTGGGATATCACAATGGTTCCCCACAAGAGACAATTTTAGCTTAAAAATCTAATATCTGATATCAGTTTGTAACTTTTTATAAAATATGGATCTTTACATTTTTTATCCTTTTTAATTGCCATTTATTTCAAATAAAATTTTGTTTGGACAACGTAGGTGTTGAAGAAACGCTATTGGAAACATTTTTTGACATTAAAACTTCCAAAGAAGTACAAACTTAATGGTCTAAGAAATGTCAGTCAGTTGGATGCATGTTTCTGGTAGTCACCACCAGTGTGTTTTAGAACTTAATGTTAAATTTCTGAATTGTTCCTCTTTCAGGAAAGTGTCACTGGATTGTGCCTGTTCTTCTTGACCTAAATTGTAGGTCCTGTCTGTACCTTGATGTTTGAAGAGCTGCTGATATTTGAAACCACACCTACCTCTCCAGGACGTTATCCTCACTCCCATTAGCTCTTATCTTTTACCTCTGCATGACCACGTGACTTTGGGGATCTGTGCAACCGTTCCTCTCTTTGTCCTTAATGTAGTCCTGCCAGGATGATTCTCTTTTGCTCTTATTTAAGATATTTGGGACTAAACTTGTCTTTGAATAGGTGTCAAACCCAGTGCAGATGGAATGTATACACTTGCTCGCTAAGTGTCAAGTCACAGAAACATCCAGTAGACATCTCTTTCTGATGTCAGAGACCAGGATCACCTGCTGCTGGAGTATTTGCTTTGGCCTCCTTCACTGACACAGTCCAATTTTTGCTTGATAGCCACATTTCTAGGAAAGGCAGCTTCCAGAGTTGTATCTCGGTCAGGATGCACTTTCCTCTTCTGTTTCAGTAATGGTCTAGTGCTAGGTTGAGGCATTACACATGTGCTATTAGTATAGGTATAGTTGCCATGATCCCCTGTACATAGAGGCTAAACTGTCTGCTGCTTGTACTAAATTTAAGACATGAATAAACTTCAGCTTAGAAAACTCTGCCTAATGACAGGGACAAAGAAACCAAAAGGCCAGTGACAAAAAGTCAACTTTCTCTCTTAAAAAGAATATTCCCACACCATAATGCTGCAGGCAGATTTCAGAATTATTCTCAGTTACCTTGTCATGATTTCAGAGTTTGTTGCAGCCATTCGGAGAAAAACAAGTCCTGGGCTCTTGTTTTCTTCCTCTTCCATGTCTGACACTGTAAAATGGTGTTGGAAGAACAGATGCTATAGTTTTGAAGAAATGAGGCAAACAACATTCTTTATAGGCCAATCATTATATCACCAATAATAACATAGGTATCTGAACACTTGAAAGGAAGTTACAGCGCCCAGTTCTATTTTGCATAATCATTTTCCATCTGAAGAATGTAGAATGAAGTTTCTTCTTTAGACTAGCTTATAGCTGGGCTATATAGGGAAAATGAAAAAGGAATGTTTGTGAAAAGCCTGGTTCTTGATCATATATGAATAGTGTTGTCATTACTTTGTGCTCTTTCGAAATGATCAATAGAAAACCGAGCGTTCCCCTACTTCTAATTGACAGGAAGAACAATGATGGACATTATTATTTTTGTTTGGAAACGAAACCCTTTTCTATAATTTGGGGTTTTTTATGCCATCAAATCCTCTCAATCACAACATATATTTTCTTAAGTGAACATTTTGCTCAATCTAACCTAGACTTTAGCGTGTCAGGAATTTATTCTTATGATTGAATATTTATATAAGGGCATCAAGAAAATTCTATATAATAAAAAACCTTATATAAATGACCATAATTAGGTTATTGATGGGTCAAAGAGTAATTTCTATCGACTAAACCCTAGTTACATTTGACTCTCTATGCCTATAGACTGGCATCTGATTAGCCATCTAGCACACTATCCTGGACAAATTTAGAGCATGTTATGTTATTAAGCTCCACATGGGTATTATCTGAGGTATCAAGTGAATGCCAACTTTGGATCTACAGTCTACTGTCCTGCTTCTGACTTTCAGAATTACATTTTCTCACATGATAAAGAAAAAAAGAGCAGAAGCCAGTACCCACCTGCTTTTTTCTCAGCTAATTCACTTCATGAATTACATTTTAAACAGTTAACCTAGTTAATGCGTAATGGTCTACGTTTTACTTAAAATTTTTAAAATGTGTGTCTCTCTCTCTCTCTCTCTCTCTCTCTCTCTGTGTGTGTGTGTGTGTGTGTGTGTGTGTGTGTGTGTGTACTTGTGTGTGTCCTACTGATGCACACACTTGCATCCCACAGCATGCTTGTGGAGGTGAACTTCCTCTTTCTACCATGTGGGTCTCATGCAAAAGATTCAGCTTATAAGACTTCATAGAAGTTGTCTTTATCCTCATCTCTCCTCCATATGTATGTTCTATATTTTATTCACAAAGGTGTCAGTTCCCATTGTCCCACCTCTGGTACTGACAACAGCAGCTGGTATAAAATAGCACAGCATCTCACTACCTTGACTTCCATGATGCACTCAAATTTATTGTAGAATCGCAAGCTTCTCAAGGGAAAGATATAAAGAAGGAAGGGAGGAGAGAGAGAGAGAGAGAGAGAGAGAGAGAGAGAGAGAGAGGAAGAAGAAGAAGGAGGAGGAGGAAGAAGAAGGAGAAGAAGAAGAAGGAGAAGAAGAAGAAGAAGAAGAAGAAGAAGAAGAAGAAGAAGAAGAAGAAGAAGAAGAAGAAGAAGAAGAAGAAGAAGAATGTGAAGGTCCTCAGAACACTATGATTTAAGGAGAAGATAGTTTCCATAGGACACTCACACAATATTCTGTTTCTGTAATGCATATTAGAAACAAGGAATCTAGGCTTGTTTATCTTTTGTGAAGGGCAAATAGGGCTCAGGCTTCTTCCATTTACATTTAATTTCTGTATTTCTCTGTCCAAAAAGATTTATTTCATGGAAAGTCTACTTACTAATAAATAGAAGTTAGGATGATGTTCTTCTGTTTCAAAGCTGCTTTGGGATATAGATTTCATCATTGAGCATTAGAATTCATTTTAGAAAAAGTCTGCAAAATATAGATATCAAATCAAGCTATTTAATATATTTTCCTAAGGATTAATTGTGTATAGAAAAACTCCTTTACTTTATATTTTCTTCAGTCATTAACACAGCGGCCATGCTGTGATTTTTCTCCTTGATGACTTTCTTTAAATAGATGTACCAAAAGAAATGTTGTGTGAGTCACTCCCAAGCTATCTTGCTTGTTCTGTGATTAAATAATGCCACTCTTAAAGAGAGGAAAATACCTACTTTGGAAATTTGCTCTTAAGAAAATGGAGCCTTCATTTGAACAAAATGCAATCAATACAAAAATTGGCAGTGTGAAATTTTATTATATGTATGATTGTCTTAATTTTCATTTAATTTTTTTAGTGAAAAACTGGATCTCCCCCTATTGATTTACTTTGAGATCCTGAATAAAACATAGCCTGTTTTATTTTCCTAATCTTTAAATAAAAACAGCACTTACATAGACTATTTTGAGGAACAAAATGTTAATGATGTTAAATTATTTTAATTAAAATAAGGCAGCTTTCTGAAATAAAGATATTAAAATATCAATTGCTTCATGCTTCAAATTGTGCATTAGTCTAGCCTTTCAATTATTTGTTCTGTATTTGAAAAAAATAAATGGTTCATGATGACTTATTAGCTATGAAGTTCAAATAATTGTTATTTGGCTTTGCAGTGTAATAGAAATGCTGGGGTCTTATTAAATGTGCAGGAAGTAACTGAGGTTTATAATTTCAAAGTTTTATTACATTTTATTAAAAGTTCATTAAATTACAATTTACAAATATTTAAGTGAAAAACCAACTCAAGAAAAATACAAAAGATAATACTCCTTACTAGGGAAAATCTAATCCAGTGGGAACTGTCTATTTCCCATCTTCCTGTCCTAAATTACAGACTTTCAAGTTCATCCTCATCTATCCTTGCTCTACCTCGACTATACCTTGTTACTGAGTAGCTATTCCACAGTGTCTTTATGTTATCCTTTCCAAAGGGGGCTGTGATAATCCACATCATTTAGAAACATCACTCTGTGTTCATCCTACCATCCTTGACTGGGTCATCAAAACAGTACAAACCACTTTGTAGGTCAGTTTCTCAGGTTTTATTTTTATTAAAAGTATGTACATTTATGCATGCCAGTGTGTGGATTTCTACATTCGAATATAGTTGACCTTAAGGAACCAGATGCTTGGATCCTCCTGGACCTGCCTGATTGTAGGTACTGGGATCTAAACGCTAGTCTTCTGTGGTCTGAATTGTTGATCGAGATCTTTGACTTTTATTCAAACTTAGAGGAAAAGGGAGGTGACCTTAAAATAAAGAAAAATGTGAAAATGAAGGAATGAAGGACAGCAGAGAATTATAGCAAAATCTCTCTTTCTCTCTCTCTCTTTCTCTCTCTCTCTCTCTCTCTCTCTCTCTCTCTCTCTCTCATCCCACACTTACCTCTACCTCTATCATTTCTTTCTCTCTTTTCCCTTTTTCTTGTTCTTGCAGGTTACCCAAAGTAAGCTGAAATTTACAGAACTTACAGTGCTCCTTCTCAGCTGCTAGAGTGCCAGTGTCTAGAGGCATAGCTCCATGAGAAGCTGGAAGAGCATTTTTTTAAGTGGTCCCAATCACCTGAATTGTGGGGAGTAGGGTAGCACAACAAGGAAAGTAATCAATGAAATGAAATCCTTTAAATATCACAGATGTCACAACACTTAAACAGATTCCATAGCTTCTAAACTCATCTTTTCCAGTCTCACTGTGACACCATGATCAAAATTCACACAAAGGGGACAGTGTAGACCATAGAACAATGAGAATTAAATGAGATAATTCACATTCTCTGAGAACATAAGGACTAGAAAGGAGACTGGCTCCAGCAACCAAAGTCAGTTGTTGCCATAGTTAGAGACGATTTAAGCAGTATTCCAGTATGTGAGAAGCTAAGGCAGGAGGATGTCAAGTCAAGTCTGAGGCTAACTTATCTCCAGAACAAAAGCAATGATTTCACTTCTAAAGACCACAATAATTCAGGCTGCACAGATGGCGGAGGACAACATGTGAGTTTCCAAGTACTATATCTGATAGTCTGCTGACAAGGATCCTACCCTGAATTTCAGAAGCTTGCTAATAGCCAGAATGATTTGATTTTTTTCATGGAGTGGGTATTAGCATTTAACCAATGATACTCAGAAGGTTCATATATATGTCTTGGATCATCACCCTAGAAAATTAACTATGTAATTATATCCAATACCGAAGCAAGATGACTCCCTGGTATATGAAACAGGGCCACTCTAGACACACACCAGCTTCTTAGGTTGAGTCAGAGAGTCACAGCTCACTGCTAGATGATCTGCTCACATCTGAAAAGGACTGCTTTTAGAATATTTTTCCTCAAATCACACTTTTTTGACTAAAGAATTTGTCTAATGTTCTCTTGCAGAGGAATTTTAATCCAGAAATGTGGTTGTTCTGGCAAGGAATCACATCCACTGTCTGTGCAATCTAGGTAGAACAATACACATTAAATTCCTCTGGCTGAACTACAAGCATACCCTTAGTACATACCTTTAATCCCTGACAATGAAAGTAAAGCTAGTTTATAGAAAGAAGCAGCCTCTCTACCCCCAATATATCCCACTATACCACAAAGACACTTGCTCAACTATGCTCATAACAACTTTATTCTTAGTAGCCAGAAACTGGAAACAACATATGTGCCCCTCAGCTATAGAATGCATCAAGAAAATGTGATACATCTACACAGTGTAATACCACCTAGCTATGAAAAACAAAGATGCCATGAAATTTACAGGCAAATGGATAAAACTAAAAAATATCATGCTGGATGAAGTAACCCAGACTCAGTAAGACACACATGATATGTATTCACATAATGACCACTCATATGTGGGCATTAGCCATAAGGTACAGCATAGCCATGCTACAATTCACAGATACAAAGGAACTAAGTAATAGGGACCAAGGGAAGATTTGTGAATCTCACTTGGAACAGGAAACAAAATAGTCTTCTGAAGTGGAAGCAATGGGTGGGAGACAGAATGAGGAGGAAAATGAGAATGGAGATCAGGTGTGGAGAGAGGGAATTTGGAATACAGCTGGTAGTAAGAACTGCAATCATTGTGGCATCTCTGGAACTAGTTGGAAACCTATGACCTGGGAGGTTCCAGCTGAGGATGTAAAGACTGAATTGGCCACCTCCTATAGCCAAGAAGACTCTTCAGTGGAGGGAGGGGACATCAACTCACCCACAAAATCTTCAACCCAAAATTTGTCTTACCTACAAGATGTGCAGGGATAAATATGTAACAGAGATCGAAGGAATAGCCAACCAATGACAGGTCCAACTTGACACACAACTTATGTAAGAGAGCTAATCCATGACCCTATTAGCAATACTCTGCAATGCTTAAAGACAGGAGACAATCATAACTGTCTCCTAAGAAGTTTCATCTAGCAGCAGACAGAAACCTGCAGAGACTCACAGCCAAACATCAGGTGATACTGGGTGGTAAGACTTGTAGAAGAGTGGGATATAGAATTGAATGAGCTGGAGGGGTCAAAGAAACTACAAAAAGAAATGCAGAGTCAACTAACATGGACCCATGAGGTCTCACGAAGATTGAACCACCAACCAAAGAACAAGCAGCTTCTGGGTCTAGGCCCCCTACACATTTGTAGCAGATGGAAATAGGAGACCTAGGAGTATAGGAAATTCAGAGGATGCTCAAGAATGTGCCAGAGAACTGGAAGGTGAGAGACTCTCAGGACTCAAAGAGGAGGAGGCAGGAAAAGCTAGAAAAAGAGAGAGTAGGCCTGTGTGAGCTTTTGAAACTTCCTTTAAGCCTACCTTTAATGACATACCTCCTCCAACGAACTCACCTCTCCTCCAACAAAGCCACTCCTAATGTTTATCTGCTATACTCGTAGATTTATGTCTTGCTAGGCCACCAGCATAGTCACTTCTTGTAGCAGACAGGGATAAATACAGAGATCCACAAGAGGACAGTGTACAAAGAATGAGAGGTCTTGGAACACTTGGTCCTGAATGGTATGTCATCATCAACACCCCACCCCCTTCGTCTTGCAGGAAGCTCTGTGGAAGAGGTGGAATAGTTGTAAGAGCCATTGGTTGCAAGACAGAAAAAGACTGATGCTTTTGTAAACTCACAGAGACTGTGGCAGCACGCACAGTCAGATAAAACTCCGATGCTGCAAGGGGAGGAGACACATGCCCTCTGTAAACCCAGAAGCTATCTCCAATTGATTACCACTCACAGAGGAAAAAGATCTCCTAGGTCTCCTATTTCCATTCTTTCTGCTGGCCCTCAGGACCTCACTCCTTTCCCCCCACCCAAGACCAGAGCATGTACCCTTCACCCCCTCCCCCCATCCCCTTTCCCTCTCAGGTCCCTCTTTCTCTCCCCCTGTGGTTGCTTTCTTCTCCCTCGAAAGTGGGACTGAGGCACCCTCACTTGGGCCCTACAGCTTGTTGACCATTTTGAGTTCAGTGGACTGTATCTTGGATATTCTGGTAGCTTATGTGTTTTTTTATAGGTGAGTTGATTTCATTAATGTTGAGATATATTAAAGACAGAGGACTGTTGGTTGCTGTTATATTTGTTTGTAGGTGCTTGTGGTTCTCGTCTTTTGGCTTTGCTGTGAGATGCTTAATATGTTGTCTTTTCTTAAGTGTAGGTAACTTCCTTGTGTTGGACTCTTCCTTCTAGGGTCCTCTTTGGGTTGGATTGGTAGATAGATACTGTTTGAATTTGGTTTTGTCCTGTTATATTTTGGTTTCTCCATCTATGTTAATTGAGAGTCTAATGGGTTGGCATTTGTGTTCTAGGCTCTTTTGGCTTTCATAATCTGTATTGAGAAGTCTGGTGTAATTCTGAAAGGTCTACCTTTGTATGTTACTTGGGTTTCCCTTGCAGTTTTTACCATTCTTTCTTTGTTCTGTGCATTCTGTGTTTATATTATTATGTGACAAGAGGATTTTCTTTTCTGGTCCCACTTGTTTAGTGTTCTATAGGCTTCTTGTAGCCTTATCTGTTTCTTTCGTTGGGAAAGTTTTTTTCTGTGATATTGTTGAAGACAATTTTGAGCTGAGATTCTTTCTTCTCTATTCCAATTATTCTTAGATTTGGTTTTATCATTGTATCCTAAATTTCTTGGATGTTTTGGGTTAGGAGTTTTTTGTGTTTCCAATTTTCTTTGACAGTTGTGTCAATCTCCTCTAAGGTATCTTCTACATCTCAGATTCTCTCTTCCACCTCTTGTATTCTGTTGGTGGTTCTTACATCTGTAATTCTTGATCTCTTTTCTAGGTTTTTCATTTCCAGGTTTGTCTCCATTTATGTTTTCTTTATCGTTTCTACTTTCACTTTTAGATCTTGTACCACTTGATGCAATTTCTTCACTTCTTTGTGTTTTCTTGTATTTCTTTAAGGGATTTATTTGTTTCCTATTTAAGAGCTTTTACATATTTACCTGTGGTTTCCTGTATTTCTTTCAGTGAGTTATTTATGTCCTCTTTAAAGGACTCTATTATTTTCATGAGATTTTAGGTCAGCTTCCTGATTTTCAGTTGTGTTGGCGTATTCAGGGCTTGCTGTGGTGGGAGAACTTAGTTCTTTGATACCCGTGTATATCCACTTCTGTTGCTTATGGTGTTACACTTGCCTTTTGCCATCTGGTTATCCCTGGTATTTGCTGGTCTGGGTGACTCTGCCTGGAGTCTGCTTCTTTTGTCTCTGAGTTGCTACAGGTTTTCAGGTAGGCCTGCGGCTCTGGCTGTAGCAGACCTCCTTCCAAGTAGAGGGTCTTTAGAGGGTCATAGAAGCTGCTGATCCATTGCCCTGGCTGCAGTAGATATTCTGGGAGACCTTCAGAATGTTGAGTTTTCAGAGAAGCAGTCAAGCTGTTTTCCTGTGTGAAGCTCTTTTCCAGGGGTAGGGGGATGGACTGTGCTTTCTGTTTTCCTGTGTGCAGCAGAACTCCACGGAGGCTTTAGTCATTTGGGTAAGTTGTTCTGCCTGCCACAGAGGCCCAGGGAGGTCTTCAAACTGTGGTGTCAGTTGCCCAGTTGCCCTGTGTACCAAAGAACTCTTCGGATGCCTTAAAACTGTGGTGTCCTGAGTGCAATGGATCTCCTGGGCTGTCTCTGGCTGTGGTGTCAGATACTCTGATTGCAGGTGTTCTCCTGGGATGCTTCAGGATGTAGTATCCAATGCTCTGAGTGCAGTGGATCTTCTATGATGCCTCAGGATATGGTGTCTTCTGAAGAGCAGACTAACTAGCAGTCTGTCCCTGCAGAAAGGATTAGGGCAGAAGGAGTGTGGTATTCGACGGGTGGGGGTTTTGGGGGTTGATGGGTGCCTGAGTCCACAGGGCTTCCAGTGGCAGCTGTGGAATTTTGGGAAGGTTCTTACCAAATGCTCTGAGTGGAGCAGATCTTCTGGGATGCCTCTGAATATGGTGTCTTCCAGAGAGCAGACTAGCTAGCAGTTTGTTCCACCAGAAAGGGCTGGGTGGAAGGGCTTTGTAAGCTATATTACATTCATTCAAGAATCCTTAACATTTTTGGTACAACTTTTTCCAAAGTAATTTTCCTTAAAATTTTCTTTGTTCTCTTAAAAATAAAAAAAGAGAAGAAAATAAACTTCCACATTCTCAAATAAGACTCACGAAATTAAAATATCTACCAAAGTCAGTAAAAACTTCTTTCACTATTTCTGAAGTGGCCGTGTATAATACATTAATTGGCAGACACAGTGATTTAACTCTTTGGTAAATTTTTGTTTTCACAATATTTTTGGTAACAAGTTTAAGGGTACTGATTAAAAAGTATTTAAATAATTTAAGGTAACATATACTACTAAAATTGTATATTTGTAATGAATATTTTCTAAAATGTACACATTCTTGAAAGCACTGTCATATATATATATATATATATATATATGTACACACACATATATATATATCACGAGTTTCACCTGAAGATGAATGAAATACATAGTATCTGCTTTCAACACAGCATGCAACTTGTGGATTTGCAGGACCCCAGTTATAAATTAAAAATAAAAACTTAAAGCTGGAATTAGACTAATAGGCTAAATGTATTTGTGTTCATTGTCTCGAGGAGCAGAACATTCTGACTTGTTTTCAAATTGGTTTCAGAGACCTGAATTTACATATGCATCTCTTAACAGGAATAGTTTTATTACTGGAAAGGAGGTTTGGGCACCTGAAATTTAGAATAACCAGTTACACTATAAAATTTCAATTCTTTAGAAAGCATCAAATGCTGCAGTTACTTTTATTTTTATTTTGTTACTAGTACCGTTTGGCACAACAAGAGCTATGCTGTACCTGCGCCTGATTTCCTAGTTAGCTTTTACTGTCCCTCCAATTCTAAACAGGTACACACACGAGGACACAACTGTTAAGTAAACTCTTAGTATAATGAAGACTTCTCTATATGTATGAAGTGGAATGTGTCTGAGGTACACAGAATCTCATCTCCAGGTAGAAACACATATCCATGTACAGGCTGCTAACCAGTATTTGTTACTGCCTTAAACCTACCATTTATAATTATTAATATATCACTAATATTTGTAGAAAGAAAAAATAGCTGAACTTACAAACAGGCTACATAATACACTAAAAATTTTGTTTCTCCGAAAGAAGAGATGGGGGTAGTTCTTCTATTAAGGTTTTCTTTTCTTTGGTGGTTTGTGTCAAGTTGGTTCTGTGACACCCTGGGTCATTGAGCCTTCGGAGGTTGAAGAGGCTCCCTCTCAGTGGTGCCCAATAAGGCAAACTTCTGCTACATATCCAGCTAGAGCCATGGGTCCCCCATGTGGATTCTTTTGTTGGTGGTTTAGTCCCTGGGAGCTTCGGGGGATCTGGTTGGTTAATACTGTTGCTCTTCCTATGGGGTTGCAAACCCCTTCAGCTCCTTCAGTCCTTGCCCTAACTACACCATTGGGCTCTCTGCGCTCAGTTCAATGTTTGGCTGCATGCATCTGCATCTGTCTTGGTCAGTCTCTGGCAGAGACTCTTAGGGCACAATTCCAGGCTCCTGTGAGCAAGCACTTATTGGCATCAGCAATAGTGGCTGAGTTTGATGTGTACAGATGGGATGGATCCCTAGGTGGGGTAGTCTCTAGATGGCTTTTCCTTCAGGCTCTGATAGATTCTTTGTCCCTGCATTTCCTTTAGACAGGAGGAATTCTGGATTAATATTTTTGAGGTGAGTGAGTGGCCCTATCCCTCAATTGGGAGTTGTGCCTGTGCCCTGTATATGGTCTCTACAGGTTCTTTCTCCCTTTTGGGAGTGGGGGTGTTGTTTCAGCTAATGACTTCCCAGTTGGATCCTGGGAACATCTTGGGGCCCTGGCATCTAGGACTTTCTAGTGATTATGCCCAATTACCCCTCCCCCCACTGCTACATACTTCCTTTCAAATTCCTGTCCCTCTGTACTTCTCCCCCATCTCCTCCCATATCTGAACCGCCTCCTTTCCCCTCTTCTTCCTCTCTCCCTACCACATTTCTCTCTCCCTCTACTTCCCAAGATTCATTACTCTACTCCACCATTCTGAGTAGGACTGTACCATCCACACTTTGGTGTGGTTTTCTTTCTTCTTGGGTTTCTTGTGGTCTATGAGTTGTATTTTGGGTATTCTAAACTTCTTTTTGGCTAATATCCACTTATCAGTGAGTACAGGCCATGCATGTTCTTTTGTGACTGGGTTATCTCACTCAGGATACTTTCAAGTTCCATTCATTTGCTTGTAAATTTCATGAAGTCATTGTTTTTAATAGCTGGGTAGTAGTGCATTGTGTAAATGTAACACACTTTCTGTATCCATTCTTCCTCTGAGGGACATCTGGGTTGTTTCCAGCTTCTTGCTATTATAAATAAGGCTGTCACCAACCAACGAGTACACACGGAGGGATTCATGACTCCAGCCACATATGTAGCAGAGGATGGCATTGTCCAGCATCAATAGGAGGAAAAGCCATTGGTCCTGTGAAGGCTCATTTCCCCAGTGTAGTGTCAGGACGTTGAGGTTGGAATGGTTGACTGGGAGTGGGAGCATCCTCATAGAAGCAGGGGAGGGAGAAGGGTTATGGGAGAGGGGGGAAGGGGATAACACTTAAAATGCAAATGCATAAAGTATCCAAGAAAATAAAATTTAAAAATGAATGAATGAATGAATGAATGAAGAAATGAATAAATAAATAAATAAAAGCTGCTATGGACATACTGGAGCAAGTGTCCTTGTTATATGTTGGAGCATCTTTTGGGTGTATGCCCAGGAGTGGTATAGCTGTATCCTCAAGTAGAACTATTTCCAATTTTCTGAGGAACCTCCAGACTGATTTCCAGAAAGGTTGTACCAGTCTGCAATCCTACCAACAATGGAGGAGTGTTCCTCTTTCTCCACACCTTTGCCAGCATCTGCTGTCACCTGAGTTTTTGATCTTTGCCATTCTGACTGGTGTGAGATGAAATCTCAGGGTTGTTTTGATTTGCATTTCCCTATGACTAAGGATGTGGAACATTTCTTTAGGTGCTTCTCAGTCATTTAGGTTTCAGTTGAGAACTCTGTTTAGCTCTGTAACCCATTTTTAATAGGCTTTTTTGGTTCTCTGGAGTCTAATTTCTTGAGTTCATTGTATATTTTGGATCTATCTGATAAAGGTTTGGTAAAGGTATTTTCTCTGTATATAATTTCTTTAATGTAAAATGCATGTTTTTCTACAGTTTTTTTATCACAACATATGGTTTGTTCCCCAATCATTATTAACAATTCTCTTTGTATCTGTGCTATTTAAATCAATCTATTTGTTTTCAGGTATGAAAGCTAATATATAATTAGAATGTGCAGATGTATTGGCTGTTTTCTGTAAATATAATTAATTAGATTTAGAATTAAGAAATTTTTGTCTGTTATAGATCACTTTTGAGTTTAACAACTGGTGCTAACCATTCCTTAGCAAACTAAATGTTATTTTATTTGTAACTGCAGATAATTTAATAAAGAGATCTAGGTAAATGGTGAGGAACAATATCTAAAATGACTCTTATCAAAATGAATTTTTAAAAAAATAAAACCCATTCCAGCTTTTCTAGCTAGTGCAATCATGTTCTTACCTTTATTTCTATAAAATACTTCCCTGTCCATTCTATCCATACAAATAAATTATAATGTAAGTAAGTGTTGTTTGGTAAATCCCAAGAGACACAAAGTAAACTATACTAGGACAATCATAATCAAAGTTCACTAAATCAGTGAAAAAGAGCCAGAGAGAAAGGACACTTTACAGAGAGAACAAAACAAATAATGATAGATTTCTTGTCAGAAACAAGGCAAGTAAAAAAATGGAACCATATCTTGAAAGCATTGAGAGAACTTTTACTGTCAATCTGAGTCTTCACTTACCAATAGAAACTATCATTCAAAAATGAAGGTGAGCAAATACTGTTTTCTGTCACAGAGAAGCTGGAAAACATCAACAGAACAGACAGGTATGAAAAAACGTTGAGCAAATCTTTCAGAGGGAAGTAAAATGTTTTAAGGATACTGAAACTAAACACGACAAAACTGTAATAAAAATACACTGATCCACATCAACATTAGAGATGAAGCTCTTCTGTCTTCAGGATTATGAAATCAGTAGTCAGTCAAAAGTTAGAGGCCTTGAAAACCACCCTCACCTAACTTAACCTAGTAAACATTTATAAACATGTCACTTCACTACAACAGAATATACATTATTTTTGAATGAGACTAGAAAATATGCTAACACCATTTTCTGTGATATAAGTAAAGTGTCAACAAATTTTGAAATAATTAATGTTAAAGTATGTCTGCTGGACACAGCAGAATAAAGTGAGACATTAATAAGTAAAATATAACTATAAACACTAAAACTAAATAAGAAAAACACACAACGAGGAATAACCCAAGGGGGAAGCAAATATTTCTACCTAAACAAAGAAGTAAACACAAGCAGTCCACACTTGGAACAGGAGTCAGCAGTTCTACCTGAATTGCCTTTTTTTTGTTTTGTTTTGTCTTTTTTGGTAAAGAAATTTCATTGGCCAACAAAACCTGAACCTGAACCTCAGGGTTCAGCACAGTCACTGAGTCAGCCACTGCATTTGATGGAGTAGGGAGTGCAGCCCCTGGCAGATAGATTTACTACTTGTTTTTTGGTGAATGTAGTCATCCATAACATCAGAAATTCAAAGAATTAAATGTCTACATTAAGAAGATAGGAAAGCTTTCCAATCAATGATGATGGAAATAATAAAAGCCAGTAAGACTTAAAATATGTAGGCAAAATGGCTTTTTAAAGATCAGAGAGAAAGAAATGTAGAAAAGTAAGTGAATCAAGAAAAATAACAGACTGAAATCTGGTTCTTTGTGTGGGTTGATGAAATTGATAAATCATAACCCAGAATTTTAAGATAAAAATAAAAACATACAAATTACTAAGGTAGTCATATCATTGCGAGATCTATCTATCTATCTATCTATCTATCTATCTATCTATCTATCTATCTATCTATCTATCTATCTTCTATCTTCTGTCTAGAAAGAGACTGTTATGAACAACTTAGATGGAATGGTTAAGTCTATTAAAGTCATGAACTACAAATATTAACAAAATATGTAAATTATATAACACAATGTCTAGCAAAGATACATAACTTTTAGTTAAATACAGTCCAACAAGCAAATCCTTCTTCTGTATTGCTATGAGATTGAAACATTCCATCTGCAGGCAAACTCAATAAAGCAGAAAGGTGAGCAGTAAACACCTCAAAATTGTTTCATGAGGTGCCCAAACTGACCAAATTCATAGAATTCTCCATGTACAAGATTTTATAAACAATAAAAGACAATAAACAAACCAAGTTCCAAAGAAGATTCTCAAAGAAGCCCAGCTCCCTGGCCAATCAGAGATCAGATAATTCACTTAGAAGGAGTTATGGCTGCTGCTATAAGAAACTCCTTATGCACATTTTGGTTTGCTTCTCCTCTTTCTTCTCCAGGCCGGAAGAGCCAAAACCTAGAGACAGAATATCATTGGGCCATGTTCAATCTTATTGGAGAAGCAGGTGTGCTCAGATCGTACATCCAGAAGCTTAATACTTGGTGTGGATTTCAAGTTCAGGAAGACTTGTAGCACACAGGAACCCAATGTCTTATTTTAAACCTTCTTTATAAAATAATGGTGAAGAGGATTATTATCTCACTTTCTAATTTTTGTTCTAATTGTAAAAGTATTATGTGTTTACTATATTATAATACAAAAAAATTTATATATAGAAAGCAGAAAAAAAAATCCAGTGAGTCTCATGAGCTCTGCTAACGTTTCATCTCTGCCTGTTAATCACTTTTGTTGCATAAGTTAATTTATAAAGAACAAATTTAAATATACGTGTATATTTGCATATTTATAAAATGTATATTGGAGTCTATATTTTGGGAAAGTCTAAAATTTCATCATATAAACATACTAATTCTTTTCTATATTTAATTATTTCTCTTATTTATAAAATTTTATGACTGAAAGAGATATTAAGCCATACATCTTAAGAGTTTCTTCTATTGATTCTTTAGGATACATTTCTTTCTAAATTATTTAAATAAAATATTAAATCCTTTCCCCTGTTTCTTGTCTGCTTTCTTGCTCTCCCATATTTGAGCTTTCATCCCAAATTCATGGCCTTCTTTTTATTACTGACTGAATATTTCTATCTCTATCTCTCTATCTCTTCTATCTATCTATCTATCTATCTATCTATCTATCTATCTATCTATCTATATCTATATATAATGGAACTGGCATTGAAATTGTTTAGGTCCAATTTAAGCAGCCATATTTTTGATATTTCATGGCTGTAGATACTTTTTTTCTTTCTTTTTTATTTTCTAATTTTTAAAAATTTTTATTTAATCCTTTTATGTTTTGTTTTACAATACAGATTTTACTTCCCTCCCGGTCCACACTCTGACTGTTCCCCATACCATACCTCCTACTCCCTCCCCCCAAATCTCCACTAGAATGCCCCCAACTCCCACTCCCCCAGCCGCAACCCCACCAGAATACTAAATTCCCTGGGGCCTCCAGTCGCTTGAGGGTTAGGTGTATCTTTTCTGACTAAACCCAGACCCAGCCGTTCTCTGTTGTATATGTGTTGGGGGCATGCTGCCTGGTTGGTGATCCAGTGTCAGAGAGATCTGGGGATCCAGGTTAAACTGAGACTGCTAGTCCTCCTTCAGGGTCACCTTCCTCCTCTGCTTCTTCCAGCTTTTCCATAATTCAACAACAGGGATCGGCAGCTTCTGTTCATTAGCTGGGTGCACATATCTGCATCTGACACTTTCAGCTTCTTGTTGGGTCTTTCAGAGGGCAGTCATGATAGGTTCCTTTTTGTGAGTACTCAGTAATGATGATAGGTTGTGTGTCTTCCCTTGACCTGGATCCCACTTTGGGCCTATCCCTGAATCTTCTTTTCCTTCTTTTTCTCCATTGCCATCCCCGCATTCAGAAACAATTATGGGTGAGAATTTTGCCTGTGGGATGGCACCCCATCCCTCATTGATGTCCTATCTTTCTGCTGGAGGTGGGCTCTACAAGTTACCTCTCCCCACTGTAGAGCATTTCATCCTAGGGTCCCTTCCTTTGAGTCCTTGGAGTCTCTCACCTTCCAGGTCTCTGGTACATTCTGAAGGGTCCCTACAACTTCCTACCCCCTGAGGTTTCCTGTTTTCATTCTTTTGCTAGCCCTCAGGACTTCAGTCTTTTTCCGCCCACCCAATACCAAACTATGTTCCCCTACCCCCCACCCTTGCTCCCTGCTCCCCACTCAGGTCCCTTCCTGCCTCCTGCCTAGTGTTCGTTTCTTCTCCTGCCAAGGTGGGACTGAGACATCTTCACTTGGGCCCTTCTGCTTGCTGAACTTTTTGAGTTCAGTGGACTGTATCTTGGGTATTCTGTATTGTTTTTGGGGGGGGTGTGTGTGAGGCTAATATCTACTTATTAGAGAGTACATACTGTGCATGTTCTTTTGTGTCTGAGTTACCTCACTCAGGATGATATTTTCTAGTTCTAGCCATTTGCCTGCAAAACTGAGGATGTCCTCATTTTTAATAGGTGAGTAGTATGAACCACATTTTCTGTATCCATTCTTGGGACATCTGGGTTGTTTCCAGCTTCCAACAAGACTGCTATGTACATAGTGGAACACATGCCCCTTTGGCAGTGGGGCATATTTGGTTATACTCCCAAGAATGGTATAGCTTGTCCCGCGCCAGCAAGAACGCACGTGGACACCAGGATCCTTTTGCAGCAAAGCGTTTACTGTACAGCTCTCTTGAACAGGGACAGGGGGACCTCAAGCGCTCGCCTTATATAGACAGCAGGCTGAGGCTATGCTAATTGTCCTTCAGGGATTGGCGGAGCATGAGTTATCTTATTAGCATGGTGCTGCTCCCTCATTAGCATATTACCGGCCAACTGATGCCAGGTGCAGAGCCTGCGCATGCACAGTACCGTTGTTCACCACAGGAGGGCGCCCTACATTCGGGTCCTTAGGTAGAACTATGTCCAATTTTCTGAGGAACTTATATATTGATTTTCACAGTGGTTGTACCAGCTTGCAATTCCAGCAGTTATGGAGGAGTGTTCCTCTTTCTCCACGTCCTGGCCAACATGTAAGTTCACCTGTGGTTTTGTTCTTAGCCATTTTGATTGATTTAATTTGGAATCTCAGGGTCGTTTTGATTTGCATTTCTCTGATCAGTAAAGACTTTTAATATTTCTTTAGGAATGTCTCACCCATTTGATATTCCTCTGTTCTGAATTCTTTCTTTAGTTTTATACCCCATTTTTTGATTGCGTTGTTTGGTTTTTTGGTGGTTAACTTCTTGAGTTCTTTATATATTTTGGATATTAGCCCTCTATTGGGTGTGGGGTTAGTGAAGATTATTTTTCAGTATGTAGGTTGCCAATTTGTCTTACTGACTCTACCCTTTGCCTTACAGAAGCTTCCCAGTTTCATGAAGTCCCATTTATGAATTTTTGATCTTGGAGCTTGGGCCATTGAAATTCTATTAGGAAATTTCCCCTGTGCCAATGAGTTCAAAGTTCTTTCCCACTTTCTCTTCCCAGATTCACTGTATCTGGTTTTATGTTGAAGTTGTCAATCCACTTGGACTTGGGTTTTGTGCAGGGTGACAAATATGGGTCATTTTCATTTCTCTACATACAGACATCCAGTTAGACCAGCACCATTTATTGAGGATGCTTTTTTTTTCAATACTCAAGTATTTTGGATTCTTTGTCAAAGACCAAGTGTGCATAAATGTGTGGTTTTATTTCTTGGTCTTCAATTTTATTCCACTGATCAATCTGTCTGTTTCTGTACAAATATCATGCAGTTTTTATCACTATTGCTTTGTAGTAGAGTGTGAGGAAAGGGATGGTGATTCCTCAAGAGGTTCTTTTATTGTTAAGAATTGTTTTCAAGATTCTTGTTTTTTTCCTTCCAAATGAACTTGAGAATTGCTCATTTTATGTATTTTAAGAATTGGGTTGGAATTTTGATGGCGAATGCATTGAATATGTAGTTTGTCTTTGGTAGGATGGCCATTTTTATTATGTTAATTATGCCAATCAATGAGCATGGGAGATCTCTCCATTATCTGAGATCTTGGATTTCTTTCTTGAGTGACTTTAGCTTATTGTTATATAGATCTTTCACTTGTTTGGTTAGAGTCACCACAAGATATTTTGTATTATGTGAGGCTATTGTGAAGAGAGATGTTTCCCTAATTTCCTTCTCAGCCTGTTTATCCTTCGAGTAGAGGAAAGCTACTGATTTTTTTTTTTTAGTTAATCTTATGTCTGGTCACTTTGATGAAGTTAAATATCAGCTGGAGAAGTTCTCTGGCAGAATTTTTGGGGTAACTTTTGTATATTATCATACCATCCGCAAATGTGATCTGCAAACCTTTATTTTTCTTTGAAAATTTGTATCCCCTTGATCTCTTTTTGCTCTAGCTAGCATTTTGAGTACTATATTGAATACATATGGGGAGAGTGGACATCTTCGTCTTGTCCCCGAATTTAGTGAGATTGCTTCAAGTATCTCTCAATTTAATTTGACATTGGTTTGCAGTAAATTGCTTTTATTACATTTTGGTATGGGCTTTAAACTCCTGATCTCTACAGTACTTTTAACATGAAGGGGTATTTTATTTTGTCAAATGCTTTTTACTGCATCTAAGATGATCATGTGATTTTTTTCTTTGATTTTGTTTATATAGTGGATTATATTAATAGATTTTCATATATTGAATCAACCTGCATCCCTGTGATGAAGACTACTTGATTGTGGTGAATGATGGTTTTGATATGTTCTTGGATTCAGTTTGTAAGAAATTTATTGAGTATTTTTGCATCAGTATTCATAAGCATTCAGAGTTTAGTCTGAAGTTCTCTTTTTTGGTTGAGTACTTGTGTGGTTTAGGTATCAGAGTAATTGTGGCTACATGGAATGAATTAGGTAGTGTTCTTTCTGTTTTTAGTTATGGAATAGTTTGAAGAATATTGGTATTAGGTCTTCTTTGAAGGTCAGGTAAAATTCTGCAATAAATCTATCTGGTCCTGGGCTTTTTTTGCTTGGAAGTTTGTTAATGACTTCTTCTATTTCCTTATGGGATATGGGCCTGTTTAGATAGTTTACCTGCTCTTGATTTAATTTTGATATGTGGTAATTGTCTGGAAAACCGTCCATTTGATATAGGTTTTCCAATTTTGTTGAATATAGGCCTTTGTACTAACATCTGATGATTCTTGAATTTTGTCTTTCTGTTGTTATGCCTCCCTTTTCATTTCTGATTTTGTGAATTTTGATAACGACTCTCGGCCCTTTTGTTAGTTTGGCTAGGGGGTTTATATATTTTGCTGACTCTCTCAAGGAGCCAGCTTTTGGTTTTGTTGACTCTTTTATTGTGCTTTTTTTTCTATTTGGTTGACTTCAAACCTGCTCCAACCTGATGCTCTGAGTACACGTCGCCTGAGATGCCTCAGCATGTAGAATGTTCAGGGAAGCAGACCAGCTAGCAGTCTGTCCCATCACAAAGGACTGACCAGAAGGGCAACAAATTTTTCAACAAGAAATTTCTAAACCCCATTTTTTAAAAATGGGGTTTAGAGATAAACAAAGAATTCACAGCTGAGGAATGCTGAATGACTGAGAAACACCTAAAGACATGTTCAACATCTTTAGTCATAAGGGAAATGCAAATCAAAACAACCCTGAGATTCCACCTCACACCAGTCAGAATGGCTAAGATCAAAAACTCAGGTGACAGCAAACGCTGATGAGGATGTGGAGAAAGAAGAACACTCCTCCATTGTTGGTGGGATTGCAGACTGGTACAACCTTTCTGGAAATCAGTCTGGAGTTTCCTCAGAAAATTGGACATTGAACTACCTGAGGACCCAGCTATACCTCTCTTGAGCATATACCCAAAAGATACCCCAACATATAAAAAAGACACATGTTACATTATGTTCATAGCAGCCTTATTTATAATAGCCAGAAGCTGGAAATAACCCAGATGCCCTTCAACAGAGGAATGGATACAGAAATGTACATCCACACAATGGAATATTACTCAGCTATCAAAAACAATGACTTTATGAAAATCATAGGCAAATGGATGGAACTGGAAAATATCATCCTGAGTGAGGTAACCCAATCACAGAAAAACACACATGGTATGCACTCATTGATAAGTGGATATTAGCCCAAATGCTCGAATTACCCTAGATGCACAGAACACATGAAACTCAAGAAGGATGACTAAAACGCGAATGCTTCACTCCTTCATTAAAAGGGGAACAAGAATATCCTTGGGAGGGATTAGGGAGGCAAAGTTTAGAACAGAGGCAAAAGGAACACCCATTCAGAGCCTGCCCCACATGTGGCCCATACATACACAGCCACCAAACTTGATAAGATGGATGAAGCAAAAAAGTGCAGGCTGACAGGAACTGGATGTAGATGTCTCCTGAGAGAGCCAGAATACGGCAAATACATAGGCGAATGCCATCATTAAACCACTGATCTGAGAACAGGATCCCCGGTGAAGGAATCTTATAATGGACTGAAAGAGCTTGAAGGGGCTTGAGACCCCATATGAACAACAATGCCAACAACCAGAGCTTCCAGGGACCAAGAACTACCCAAAGACTATACATGAACTGACACCCTGGGATCCCACCTCATAGGTAGTAATGAATAGCCTAGTAAGAACACCAGTGGAAGGGGAAGCCCTTGGTCCTGCCAAGACTGAACCCCCAGTGAACATGATTGTTGTGGGGAGGGCAGCAATGGGGGGAGGATGAGGAGGGGAACACCCATAGAGAAGGGGAGGGGGAGGGGCTAGGGGGATGTTGGCCCGGAACCGGGAAAGGAAATAACAATCAAAATGTAAATAAGAAATACCCAAGTTAGTAAAGATGAAAAAAACCTTTCTAGTTTATATCCCTAAACTATGTTTAAACATCTTTAAAAATCATTTTGTTTGTTTTTATTGGATATTTTATGTATTTACATTTTAAATGTTATCCACTTTTCCCATCCTCCCTCTACCTCCCCCTGCTTCTACAAACATGCTCCCACTCTGCCACTCCCACACTACCATACTGGCATTCCCCTAAACTGGGGAAATGATCCTTCACAAGCCGAATGGCATCTCCTATTGATGCCAGAGAATACCATCATCTGCTACATGTGTGGCTGGAGCCATGATTCCCTCCATGTGTACTCTTTGGTTGGTGGTTTAATCCATGGGAGCTCTGGAGAATCTGGTTGGTTGATATTGTTGTTCTTCCTATGGGGTTCATTTAGCTCCATCACTCCTTTTTCTCATTCCTCCATTTTCATCCCTGTGCTCAGTTCAATAGTTAGCTGCAAGCATTCTCATCTGTATTAGTAAGGCTCTGGCAGACCCTTTCAGGAGACATCCATATAAGTCTCCTGTGCTCAAGCACTTTTTGGCATTGGCTATAGTGACTGGGTTCGGTGGTGGCATGTGGCATGAACCCCCTGATCGAACAGTCTTTGGATGGCTTTTCTATCAGTCTCTGCTCCAGACTTTGTCCCTGTATTTCCTCCTGTGAGATTTTCCCCCCTTCTAAGAAAACCAGAACCATTCACATTTTGGTATGTTGGGTATTCTGAGATTTTGACCTAAAATCCACTTATCAGTGAGGGCATGCCATGTGTGTTCTTTTGTGACTAGGTTACCTCACTCAGGATGATATTTTTCTAGTTCCATCCATTTGCCTAGGAATTTTGTGAAGTCATAGTTTTTATTGAGTAGTAAGTAGTCTATTGTGTAAATATACCACATTTTCTGTATCCATTCCTCTGTTGAAGGACATCTGGGTTTTTTTCCAGCTTCCTGCTATAATAAATACAGCTGCTATGAACATAGTAGAGCATGTGTCCTTTTATATTTTGGAGCATCCTTTGGATAAATGGACAGGAGAGGTATAGCTGGGTCCTCAGTACTACTGTGTAAAATTTTCTGAGTAGCTGCCAGACTGATTTGCAGAATGGTTGTACCAGTTTGCAATCTCACCAACAGTGGAAGAGTGTTTCTCTTTCTCCACCTCTTGTGCCAGCATCTGTTGTCACCTGAGTTTTATCTTAGCCACTCTGAGTGGTGTGAGATGGCATCTCAGGGTAGTTTGATTTGCATGTCCCTGATGAGAAAAGATGTTGAAGATGCTTTTTTTGGGTGCTTTTAATCCATTCTATATTTGTCAGATGAGAATTCTTTCTTTATGTCTATAATCCAGTTTTAATAGGGTTATTTGATTCTCTAGATTGTAACTACTTTATACTTTTCGTATGTATTAGATATTACTCCTCTATTTGATCTAGAAATGGTAAAGTTCTTTTCCCAATCTGCTGGTTGCCATTTTGTCCTATTGTCAGTGTCCTTTGCCTTACAGAAGCTTTGCAATTTTATGAGGTCCATTTGTTGATTCTTGATTTTAGAGTATAAGGTATTGGCATTCTGTTCAATAAATTTTCCCCCATGCCCTTGTGTTCAAGGCACTTCCCCCTTTCTCTTCTATTAGTTTCAGTGTATCTGGTTTTCTGTGGAGATCCTTCATCCCCTTGTACTCGATCTTTGTACAAAGCACTATTATTGGATCAATTTGCATTCTTCTACCATCTGGTCTCCATTTGTTGAAAATGCTTCTTTAATCCACTGGATGGTTTTAACTCATTTGTTAAAGATCAAATGACCATAGGTGTGTGGGTTCATTACTCTGTCTTCAGTTTTATTCTATTGATCTCCCTGTCTGTCTCTGTACTAATACCATACACTTTTTATCATGATTGTTTTGCAATACAGCTTGAGGTCAGGGATGGTGATTCCCCCAGAAGTTCTTTATTGTTGAGGATATACTTGGTATTTTGGTTTTTGCTATCCTTGGTATTTTGTTACTCCAAATGGTTTTGGAAATTGCTCTTTGTAACTCTATGAAGAATTGAGTGGGAATTTTGATGGGGATATCATTGAATCTGTAGATTACTTTCAGCAAGATGGCCATTTTTTTTTACAATATTATTCCTGCCAATCCATGAGCATTGGAGATCTTTCTGTCTTCTGAGTTCCTCTTTCATTTCTTTCTGCTGGAACTTGAAGTTCTTGTTATACAGATCTTTCCCTTGCTTGGTTAGAGTCACACCAATGTATTTTAAATTATTTTAGCAACTGGTTTGCTGTATATGGCTTTTACTATGTTTAGGTATGGGCCTTGAATTCCTATTCTTTCCAGGACTTTTATCATGAAGGGGTGTTGAATTTTGTCAAATGCTTTCTCAGCATCTAATGAAATGATCATGTGGTTTTGTTCTTTCAGTTTGTTTACATAATGGATCACGTTGATGGTTTTCCATATATTAAACCATCCCTGCATGCCTGGGATGAAGCCTACTTGATCATGGTGGATGATTGTTTTGATGTGCTCTTGGATTCGGTTTGCCAGAATTTTATTGAGTATTTTTGCGTCGATATTCATAAGGGAAATTGGTCTGAAGTTCTCTTTCTTTGTTGGGTCTTTGTGTGGTTTAGGTATAAGAGTAATTGTGGCTTCATAGAAGGAATTCAGTAGTGCTCCATCTGTTTCAATTTTGTGGAATAGTTTGGATAATATTGCTATGAGGTCTTCTATGAAGGTCTGATAGAATTCTGCACTAAACCCGTCTGGACCTGGGCTCTTTTTGGTTGGGAGACCTTTAATGACTGCTTCTATTTCCTTAGGAGTTATGGGGTTGTTTAACTGGTTTATCTGTTCCTGATTTAACTTCGATACCTGGCATCTGTCTAGGAAATTGTCCATTTCCTTCAGATTTTCAAGTTTTGTTGAATATAGGCTTTTATAGTAAGATCTGATGGTTTTTTGAATTTCCTCTGAATCTGTAGTTATGTCTCCCTTATCATTTCTGATTTTGTTAATTTGGACACACTCTATGTGTCCTCTCGTTAGTCTGGCTAAGGGTTTATCTATCTTGTTGATTTTCTCAAAGAACCAACTTTTGGTTCTGTTGATTCTTTCTATGGTCCTTTTTGTTTCTACTTGGTTGATTTCAGCTCTGAGTTTGATTCTTTCCTGCCTTCTACTCCTCCTGGGTGTATTTGCTTCTTTTTGTTCTAGAGCTTTTAGGTGTGCTGTCAAGCTGCTGACATATGCTCTTTCCTGTTTCTTTCTGCAGGCACTCAGTGCTATGAGTTTTCCTCTTAGCACAGCTTTCATTGTGTCCCATAAGTTTGGGTATGTTGTACCTTCATTTTCATTAAATTCTAAAAAGTCTTTAATTTCTTTATTTCTTCCTTGACCAGGTTATCATTGAGTAGAGCATTGTTCAATTTCCACGTATATGTGGGCATTCTTCCCTTATTGTTATTGAAGACCGGTTTTAGGCCGTGGTGGTCTGATAGCACGCATGGGATTATTTCTATCTTTCTGTACCTGTTGAGGCCCGTTTTTTGACCAATTATATGGTCAATTTTGGAGAAAGTACCATGAGGAGTTTGTGACTATTGTGAAGGCTGTTTTTCCCTAATTTCTTTTCAGCCTGTTATTTTTTGAGTAGAAGAAGGCTACTGATTCATTTCAGTTAATTTTATTTCCATTCAATTTGCTAAAGATTTTTTTTAATTAGTATTAGTAGTTCTCTGGTGGAATTTTGGGGCTACTTAAGTATACTATCATATCATCTGCAAATAATGATATTTGACTTCTTCCTTTTCAATTTGTATCCTTTTGATCTCCTTTTGTTTTCTAATTAATCTAGCTGGGACTTCGAGTAATATATTGAATAGGTAGGGAGACAGTGGGCAGCTATTTGTTGATTCTTGATCTTAGAGCATAAGCCATTGTTGTTCTGTTAAATAAAATTTTCTCTGTGCCTATGTGCTCGAGGCTCTTCCCTACTTTCTTTTCTATTAGTTTCAGTGTAACTGGTTCTATGTGCAGGTTCTTGATACAGGTGGACCTGAGCTTTTACAAGGAGATAAGAAAGGACCAATTTGTATTCTTCTACATGCTGACCTCTAATTGAACCAGTATCATTTGTTGAAAATGCTTTTATCCACTGGATGGTTTTAGCTTCTTTGTCAAAGATCAAGTGACCATAAGTGTGTGGATTCATTTCTTCATTTTCAATCCTAATCCATTGATTTATCTGCTGGTCTCTATACCAATACCATGCAGTTTGTAACACGAGTTCTCTGCAATACACCTTGAGGTCAGGGATAGGAATTCGCCCAGAAGGGCTTTGATTGTGGACAATAGTTCTTTCTATTCAGAGTTTTTTTGTTATTCTAAATAAATTTGCAATTTGCTCTTACTCTATGAAGAATTGAGTGGAATTTTGATGGGGATTATATTGAATCTATAGATTGCTTTTGGCAAGATGGTCATTTTTACTATACAATCCTGAAAATCGATAAGCAAGGGAGATCTTTCAATTTTCTGAGATCTTCTTTGATTTCTTTCTTCAGAGACTTCAAGTTTGGCATACAATTCTTTCACAATATTTGGTTAGAGTCACACCAAGATATACTATATTAATTGTGACTATTGTAAAGGATATCCTTTCCCTAAATTTTGCTTAGTTTGTTTATCCTTTGAGTAGAGGAAGGCTACCGATTTGTTTGAGTTAATTTTATACATAGCCACTTTGCTGAAGTTGTTTATTAGTCTTAGTAGTTCTCTGGTGGAACTTTTGGTATCACTTAAATATACCATCATATAATTTGCAAATAGTGATATTTTGACTTCTTCCATTCCAATTTATATCCCTTTGACTTCTTTTTGTTGTCTGATTTCTCTATCTAGGACTTCAAGTACTATACTGAATAAGGAGGCAGAGTGGGCAGCCTTGTCTGATTTTAGTGAGATTGCTTCAAATTTCTCTCCATTTAGTTTAATGCTGTGTATTGCTTTTACTATGCTTAGGCATGGGCCTTGAATTCCTGATCTTTCTAAGATTTTTAACACGAAGGAGTGTTGAATTTTGTAAAATGCTTTCTTAGCATCTAATGAGGTGATCATGTTTTTTTTCCCTTTGAGTTTGTTTACGTTGTGTATTACATTGATGGATTTCCATATATTGAACCTTCCTTGTATCCCTGGGATGAAGCCTACTTGATCATGATGGATGATCGTTTTGATGTGTTGTTGAATTTGGTATGTTAGAATTTTATTGAGTATATTTGTGTCGATATTCATAAGGGAAATTGGTCTGAAGTTTTTTTTGTTGGGAATTTGTGTGGTTTAGGTATAAGCATAATTGTGGTTTCATAGAAGGAATTTGATAGTGTTCCTTCTATTTCTATTTTGTGGAATAGTTTGGACAGTATTGGTATTAGGTCTTCTATGAAGGTCTTATAGAATTCTCCACTAAGCACATCTGATCCTGGGCTTTTTTTTTCTTTTTCTCTTTCCTTTTCTTTCTTTTTTAAGGACTGCTTCTATTTCTTTAGGCATCATGGGACCATTTAAATGGTTTACTGATGATGATTTTTACTTTGGTAACTGGTATCTGTGTAGTAATTATCCATTTCATTCAGATGTTCCAGTTTTATTGAATATAGGCTTTTGTAGTAGGATCTGATGATTTTTTTAATTTCTTCAGATTCTGTTGTTATGTGTCCCTTTTCATTTCTGATTTTGTTAATTTGGATACACTCTCTGTGACCTCTGGTTAGTCTGGCTAAGTGTTTAATTTATCTATCTTGTTGATTTTCTCAAACAACCAGCTCCTGGTTTTATTGATTCTTTGTATAGTCCTTTTAGTCTCTACTTGGTTGATTTCAGCTCTGAGTTTGATTATTTCCTGCCTTCTACTCCTCCTGGGTATGCTTGCTTCTTCATGTTCTGGAGCATTCATGTGTGCTGTCAACATGTTAGAGTATACCCTCTCCAGTTTCTTTGTGGAGGCACTCAGAGCTCTGAGTATTACTCACAGCACTATATATTGTGTCCCATAAGTTTGGTTATGTTTTGTCTTCATTTTCATTAAATTATAAAAAGTCTTTAATTTCTTTGTTTATTTCTTTCTCAACCAAGTTGTCATTGAGTAGAGAGTTGTTTAGCTTCCATGCATCTGAGGGTTTTCTGTAGTTCTTATTGTTATTGAAGACCACCAACTTTACTCCATGGTGATCTGATGGGATGCATGGAATTATTTCTATCCTCTTGTGTCTGTTGAGGTTTGTTTTGTGACCAATTATATGGTCAGTTTTGGAGAAGATAGTATAAGGTGCCAAAAAGAAAGCAAATTCTTTTGTTTTAGAATGAAATGTTCTATAGATACTTATTAAATCTCATTGGTTCATATCTTCTGTTAATTTCCCTGTGTCTCTGTTTAGTTTCTGTTTCCATGATCTGTCCGGTATTGAAGTCTCTCCCACTATTATGTGTAGTGCAATGTGTATATATAGTGCCTATGCATTTGAAGCATAGGTGTTCAGATTTTAGAATTAATCATAGATTTTTCCTTTGATGAGTATAAGGTATTCCTCATTTTTTTGATAACTTTTGGCTGAAAGTCTATTTTATTGGATATTAGAATGGCTACTGCAACTTGTTTCTTGGGACCATTTGCTTGAAAATTTTCTTCCAGCCTTTTATTCTGAGGTAGTGTCCTTCTTCCTCACAGAAGTGTGTTTCCTTTATGCAACAAATTGCTGTGTCTTGTTTATGTGTCCAATCTGTTAGTCTATGTCTTTGTTTTTTGAGTAATTGAGTCCATTGATATTAAAAGATATTAAGGAATAGTGATTGTTGTTTCTTGTTATATTTGTTGTTAGAGGAAAAATTATGTGTGTGTGTGGCTATCTTCTTTTTGGTTTGTTGAAAGAAGATTACTTTCTTGCTTTTCCTAGTGTGTAGTTTCCTTCCTTGTGTTGGAGTTTTCCATTTATTATTGTTTATAGCATTGGATTTGTGGAAAGATATTTTGCAAATTTGGTTTTGTCATGGATATCTTGGTTCCTCTATCTATGGTAACTGAGAGTTTTGTTGGGTAAAGTAGCCTGGGCTGGCATTTGTGTTCTCTTAGGGTCTGCCCAGGATATTCTGGCTTTCACAGTCTCTGGTGAGAATTCTGATGTAATTCTGATAGGTCTGACTTTATATGTTACTTGATCTTTTCTACTTTCTACTCTTAATATTCTTTGTTTTCTGCATTTGGTGTTTTGACTATTATGTGATGGGCGTAATGTCTTTTCTGGTCCAATCTGTTTGAAGTCCTGTAGGCTTCTTGTATGTTCATAGACATGTCTTTCTTTAGGTTAGGGAAGTTTTCCTCTTATAATTTTGTTAATGGTATTTACTGGCCCTTTAATTTGGGAATCTTTGCCCCTCTCTCTACCTATTATCCTTATGTTTGGTCTTCTCATTGTCTTCTGGATTTCCTGGATGTTTTGGGTTAGGTGCTTTTTGCATTTTGCATTTTCTTTGACTACTGTGTTAAGGTTTTCTATGGTATCTTCTGTATCTGGTGATGCTTGTGTCTATGACTCCTAATTTCTTTCCTAGGTTTTCTATCTCCAAGATTGTCTCCCTTTGTGGGTTTTGTTTGTTTGTTTGTTTCTAGATCCTGGAAAGTTCTATTCAATTCCTTCACCTGTTTGGTTGTGTTTTCCTGTAACTCTTTAAGGGATTTTTGTGTTTGCTCTTTAATGGCGTCTACTTGTTTACACGTGTTCTCCTATATTCCTCTAGAGAAATTATTTATGTCCTTCTTAAAGTCCTCTACCATCATCATTAGCTGTGATTTTAAATCCAGATCTTGATTTTCCAGTGTGTTGAGGTATCCAAAACTTGCTGTGGTGGGAGAACTGGGCTCTAATAATGCCCAATAGCCTTGGTTTCTGTTGCTTAGGTTCTTGGGCTTGGCTTTTGCTTTCTGGTTATCTCTGATGTTAGTTGGTCTTGCTATTTCTCACTGAAGCTTATCTCTCCTGTAGGCCTATGACACTGTGATCTTAGGAGTGGGAGCATTTCTGGGAGACCTGCTCTCTCCAGGCAGAATTTGGGTCCGGAGGGCTTTGGGACAGCCTTATCTCTGGGTGCAGATGGAGACTGGCATTTTGTTTGTTTTTAATATTTAATTAGCTTTTCCTCCTTCTAAGCCCTCCCATACCTTTTCCATACCATATCCCTCCCTACTTTTTTTCAAATTCGTGGTCCTTTTCTTTAATTACTATTCCTTGAACATAACTGTGTTTACATATATTTCTAAATATAACTTGTTTAGTTTATACAGTGTTACATGTATGCGTGATTTCAAGGACTGAACATTTAACACTGGATGCCAATTGATATGCCTCTTCCCTAGGAAGATCCACCTCTTTCACGCTCAGCTTTTACTAGGCTACCTATAGATTTTTGTGTAGGGAAACAGCCTCGTGGCCTTTCCTTCTTCTAGCTTGGCATGTTTATTGGTGCCCTTCTTGTTAACCTCACAGTTCACTATTTTTGTGAGACTTTAAAAACACAGTTTCTGATATTACTAGATGATGAATCTCACAACAAAGTCTCTGATCTTCTGGTTTCACTGTCTTTCTTCTCCCTCCTCTGCAATGTTCCCTGAGCCTTATGTATGTAAACATTATGTATATTTACCCATTGAGACAGGGTTCCATACTCTTTATATTAGTTTTCTGTAATGTTCTTTGTCTGTTGTAAAGAGACGTTTCTTTGATTAGTGAATAAAAAATCTGTGGTTATAAGGACAAAAGTTTATAGATTGTTGATAGGGGTTATGATATTTTAGTAAGTTTGTGCTTGTTGATTCTTCTATATTAACCATAATTTCACTATCATTAATTAGTTGGTTGAGTTTTCAGTATCAGGTATGGTCTGTTACTTGATGAGTGGCTCTTAAGTGTAATTAGAAAGCTGTTGATTTCTGCCAAGGTATGTGTGCCACTATTGACCCATAGCGTTATCATGTCATGCTGGTCACTGATATGTTTCATAGATTGTTATTGCTGTGTAGGACCGTTTGTTGTCTCCCTCCTTTGGAAGCTTACATGACTTCTAGTACTGTTAGCACTAATCTTCATGTCAGTTCCGTATGAGGGGCTGATCTCTGAGGTGCCCATTTCTGAAGTGCATGGTGTTTTCAGCAATATGAACTTAAACTTTCCACTTCTGAGCAGTATATGTTTAAACATCTTAAACTGCCTCTCTGGGTATGTAATTTTAAATTCTCACTAGAAGTATATGAAAAACACTCTTGGGAGGACTCATTAATCTGGGCATTATGTATGCTTTTGTCTTTTAAATGCATGTCAATTTTCTAGAGAGCAATGTGGCATCATTTTAAAAGGTTTTCATTTGAGCACTTCTGGGATTTATCTTTCAGTTCATAAAATTGGTGTAGTATATTGGATACTCACATTACTTGACTGTTTTTCTCTACAAAATATTTGTTTTATCTATATCTTTTCTTACTGATTTTAATAGCTATTTGTCTCATATACTGGTAGCACAAATACTTTTCCCTTGCATTTTAGTTTACTTTAAAAAGGCACCATAACTTATCCTCACAAATTTATTCTTTCAAAAGTATATATTTCATGAAAATTTTAGCAGTCACAACTATTCATAAAGCTAAAATACAAAGTCCATGACATTCATAAAAATATGCCTCGATCCCTTTAAGTTTTTCCATTTGATGAAGCTAGGAGTAGAATTATTTAATTATTGTTTGTTTAATTTTTAATACAGTGAGGAGATAACTGTACCATTTTGTATTAATTAACATTAGCTATGTATGAGAGTTACATCTGCTCTTCATCTTTACCAACATTTTAACATAATTTAGTTTGGTTTTAGACATACTTGTAGTAGTATAAAGTATTTTTTAATCTTCAATTGTACTTCTCAGCACCAGTTGTTAACTCTTTTCCTGATGGCCACTCACTTACCTTTTATGTATTGAAGGATGTTTTCAATTTGTGTCTTTCTCCTACGTACACATGTATACACAGACTTGGTCTGTCTTTATAATATGGAGGATTCTTATATAGCCTGTTTAAAAGTCAGATTTGTTTTTCAAGTGTTCTTGTAGTCTGTAGACAGAGTTTTCATTTTCTGTCCAATCAATTGATTACTATCACAGTTAAAATATGCAGCATCTCTCCTACACAGAGAAATTATTTCTTGTTCTCCAAATCAAAAAGCAGTATGTTTGGAAAATGAAAAATTAATTGAGAAAACTAAGAAACAATCATTTTGTTTTTGTATGTTGTGGGTTGAACCTTAGGTCTTCGTATGTATAGTGAATAAACACTCTACCACTCAGTTCCAGTAGCCTATAATTCAAGTCTGTGTACATTGGATACACATGTAAGAAATCACCATGTAGCTCTTCTTCTATATTTTCTTCTACATATTTGTGCTTAAGATTTTTGTAATCAAGCCAATTTTGAGTTAATGTGTGCTGCCTATGTGAAGTCTAGGTTAAGGTAATATCTTGCATGTATTTTGTTTGAGCCTGATTTGTTGAATATAGCCCCCATACTGAAATGCTTCAGCATCTTTGATGCAGGTCAAGTGATAATGGATACATGAATCTATTTCAGGGTTGATTCTATTTCAGTTTTATTTCCTTTCTTTTTCTTTCCTTCCTTTTATTGCTTTATATAGTCATTTGCTACAACATTGAATAGTGAGGCTTGAAATTACTATAAGTTAAGTTTTTAAAATTTTGAATAAATGAAATTCTTTGGATTTCATTGCATATTTTAGAATCAGTTGAATATTTTTAAAAATACAAAGAAATACCCATTTACCTACTAATGCAATAGTGATATAACTATTAAGGGATAAAAAACTAGTATCTGATTGGTTTTGTAAGGCATGTTCCATAGAGTGAAATACATGTTTGACACTGTAAATCTGGTTAAAAACAACAACAACAACAATAACAACAACAATAACCTATGACTGGACAGATCACATGCCCTAGAGAGGAGCTTGATAACATTGTTTTGTTAAATGAACATGCAGTAAATTGACATCCAAATATTTTGTTTATAACCCCATAGATAGAAATGCACCGAAGAACTTATGGTGGTGTTCTGACTGCTTCTTGACACTTCAGCTGACTCATGCCTTTCCATGGAATGTCGAGATTTCTTCTTGCTCAAGCTGCTGCTACTGATTGTAATGGACTGGATTGCTGACAATGAAGATTGGAACCACTGCAAAGAACTACTTCTAAACATGTCCATATCATCTTTATCCTATTAGCCATCTTCCTTATCTACCTTTAAGTGGTAGGATTTAAGGGAGATTGAAGCATTTATGAACCCTTATTAAAGTAGGTTTTGAAAAATTTAACCCTACTCCTCCCATACTATTTTTAATTGTGTACAGAGTCTCATAACTGGTCCAAAGGCTGAAAATTAAATGACTGTGGAGTGTTTAGTCCTAAATGGGATATCCACATCACCCCCTCTAATACAGAGAAACATTACGGAAAAGAAAATAAAAACATGAAGGGTAGTATGAAATACTCTTTGATGTTATGGTCATAAGCAGACAGCAGCTATGATTTCTGCACAAAATCTGGTCAAGATTGGGATCTTCAACAACATCCATTTATGGGAGTTATCAGGCCCTGAGGTTGCATTGGCACTTAATAGTATCAGAAGAGGGAGACACATGTTCTTCAATGGTGTAGCCCAGGAGAGTTGCTCCCATTCCAGCAAGCAACCCATAAACCATGCTCTTATAAACAACACAAACAACCCTCATTAAAGTCAGTGGATTGCCGGAAAAAATAGAAAAATCAACCTCTCTCATTTGATTGGGATAGCAGTGAACCTATAAAAAATTAAGAGAATGATCATATCTTTTTTCTAATTTATATTTTTATTCACATTATATCCCAATCGCTGTTCCCTCCTTCCTCTTTCTAGTCCCACCCTTACAAACCCCTCCCCCATTGTCCCTTCAGTAATGACCCACTTTGATACCACCCTATCTTGCTGCATCTAGTACCAGGAGGACCAAGCACCTCCTCTTCCACCAAATCTCAACCAGGCAGTCCAGATAGAGGAAGGTGACCCAAAGGGTGAGGGGACCCACATGAAGATCAAGTTGCATATGTGTGGGGGCTAGGTCCACCTCTTGCATGTTCGTTGGTTGGTGGTTCTGTCTCTGTGAGCCTCTATGGGATCAGATTAGTTGGCTCTGTAGGTCTTCTTGTGGTATTCTTGACCCCTTTTGCTCACTCAATCTGCTCCCACTTTTCCACAAGATCCCCAAGCACTGCCTGATGTTTGGTTGTGTGTCTCTCTATCTGTTTCTATCACCTGCAGGGTGAAGTCTCTGAGGAGACAGTTATACTAGGCTCCTGTCTACATGCATAGCAGAGTATTAATAATGTCAGAGGTTGGCTCTCTTCCAAAGAATGGGCCTCAAGTTGGGCCAGTCATTAGTGGGTCATTCACTCAGTCTCTGTTACATTTTTGTCACTACACATATTGTAGGAAAGACAAATTTGGGGTTGAAGGATGGGTTGATGACCCCTCCATCCACTGAAGTCCCTTAAGGCTACATGAGTTGGCCACCATAAAGCATCAGCTTTATAGCCCCAGCTGATAGGAGTCTCAGCTACGGTCACATCCATAGACTCCCCATAGTTTCTCCCATCCCAGATCTTCAGCTAGTCTCTATGGACCCCATATTTCCATTCTCACTTTACCATCCCTTACCTCATATCTGATTGCCATCCCCATAACTCTCCTCACCACCTCTCACCCAGTTCCCTCTCTCTATCCATCCCCACTGACTACTTTGTTTCTGCTTCTGAGTGGAAATCACACATCTTCCCTTTTGCACTCACTATTATCCAGTTCCTTTGGCCAATGGTTTATAATGGTTATACAGAACTTTATGGCTAATGTCCAATTATAAGCGAGTCATTCTGTGTCTGAGTTGCCTCACTAAGAATGATATTCTCATTTACCATCCATTTGCCTGTACATTTTATGATGACTTTGTTTTTAATAGCTGAATACTATTCCATAGTATAAATATATCACATTTAATTTATCCATTCTTCACCTGAGGAATTTCTAGGTTCTTTCCAGTTTCTGGCTGCCTAAACTAATTAAATAAACACAGTGGATAACTGGGAAAAAACATAAAAATCAACTTCTCTCATTTACTTGAGATAGCACTAAGTCTATAAAAGAATTTAGAGAATGCTCATATCTTAATATCAATTATTTCAATCTAAGAATCCTCTGTTTAACATGTGTCTATTCATATTTTTAACAATACACATACTTCATTTAATTTATTTTTATTGGATTTTTTAATGTTCATTTCAAATATTATTCCCTTTCCCAGTTTCCCATCCATAAGTGCCCTATCTCATCCCCCTCCCTCATCTTTTATAAGGGTGTTCCTTCTCCCCACCTTCCTGCCTCCCTGCTCTGACAGTCTCTTACACTGGTGATACAGCATTGCAGAACCAAGGGCTTCTCCTCCCATTGATGCCAAACAAGGCTATCCTCTGCTACATATGCAGCTGAGGCACGGTTCTGATCATGTGTACTCTTTAGGTAATCATTTAGACCCTGGGAGCTCTGGTTGGTTGGTATTGTTGTTCTTATGGGGTTGAAAGCATCTTCAGCTCCTTCAATCCTTTAACTCCTCTCATGTGGACCCCATTCTCAGATCAATGACTGGCTGCTAGCATTCGCCTTTGTACTTGTCATACTCTGATAGATCCTCTCAGGAAATAGCTATATCAGGCTCCTGTCAGCATGCTTTCTTGGCTTCATCAATATTGTCTAGACTTGGTGGCTGTATGTGTATTGGCTTGATCCCCAGGTGGGGCAAGCTCTGAATGGCCATTTCTTCAGTCTCTGCTCCAAACTTTGTCTCCATATGTCCTCCTATTTTTGTTTCTCCTTTTAAGGACTGAAGCATCAGCACTTTGGTTTTCTCCTTCTTTAGTTTCATGTGCTTTGTGGATTGTATTTTGGGTAATTTGAGCTCTTGGGCTAATATTCTTATCAGTGAATGCATACCATGTGTGTATATTGTGTTTGGTCTACCTCACTTAGGATGATATTTTCTAGTTCCATTTCATAGTTCATTTGCCTATGAATTTCATGGAGTCATTGTTTTTGTTAGCTGAGTAGTATTCCATTGTGTAGATGTACCACATTTTCTGTATCCATTCCTCTGTTGAGAACATCTGGGTTGTTTCCAGCTTCTGGCTATTATAAATAAGGTTGTTATGAATATAGTGGAACATGTGTCTTTGTTGTATGTTGGAGCATCTTTTGGGTATATGCCCAGGAGTGATATAGCTGGGTTCTCAGGTAGCACAATGTCCAATTTTCTGAGGAACAACCAGACGAATTTCCATAGTGGTTGTACCAGCTTGTAATCCCACCAAAAATGGAGGAGTGTTCCTCTTTCTCCATCTGTTTTCCTATAATTCTTTAAGGGATGTTTTGTGTTTCCTTGCTAAGGGTTTCTACTTGTTTGCCTGTGTTGTCCTGAGAGTCCAACTCTTTACCCCACAGGATTTGGGTACAGAGAGCTGTGGGAGCAGTTCAGCTCTGAGCGTAGGCAGAAACTGGCCACAATACACAATTTTAATATATTCTTTTCTCATAGATTACTCCAAGACTGCAGTTGCCCCTCCCTCATCTTCACCCATTCCCACCTCCACCTCTTCTTTTCCATGGATCCCTTCCTCCCTTTGCCTCTCCTTAGAAGAAATCTAGGCCTTCCAGAGACATCAACCAAATACAGCTTAACAAGCTATAGTAAGACCAGGCACATATTCTCACACAGGTGCTGAACAAGGCAATGAAGCATGAAAAAAGTGATCCCAAGAAGTGTGATACCACCCCTGTGTCCACTGCTAGGAATTATCACACAAGAACATCAAGCTGTACAACTATAAAACATACAGATTAGCTATGTCAGACCCATACAAGGTTCCTGAGCTATATCTTGACTGACTAGGACACTTGATTCTGTGGGCTGTGTTCCTGTGGTGCTCTTGACCCCTGTGGATTCTCCAACCCTTCCTCTCCATCCTTCACAGAACTCCCCACGTTCCAACTAATATTTGGGTGTGGGTCTGACTGCATCTGCTCGTATCTGTTACTGGATGATGTCTTTCTAGTCTCTCTGATGATGATTTTGCTAGGTTCTAGTCCCAGTACATAATGTAGGTATTCAGAGATTTGTGGCTGAGTTGGTGTCCCAACCCCCCTACTTGAGGCCTTTTCTGGTTATAGAGGATGGTCATATCAGGCCCTGTGTTCCCCATTAGTAAGAGTCTTTGATAGTATCGCTCTCCTAGATTCCTTAGAGTTTCCAATGCACTCAATGTCTACTTCAATTCTGAACTATTCCTAATTCTAGTCATCTCTCCCATGTATTTTCTCCCTCTATCCCCCTATTGGATTTCTCTTCTTCCAATACCCACCAACCCCCAGTCCACCTATTCTATTCCCCCTTTCCAGGAAGATCCTTGAGTCATCCTGAGGTCCTCCTTGTTAATTAGCCTCTTTGAGTCTGTGTATTATAGTGTGGCTATCCTTTATTTTACAGACAATATCCACTTATGAGTCCATATAATATCATGCTTGTATTTCTGCATCTGGTTGCCTTACTCATGATGATCTTTTCTAGTTTCATCCATTTGCTAGAAAATTTTATGATGTCATCTTTCTTTTGTAATAGCTGAATAATATTCAATGTGTAATTGTAAAACTGTTCTTTATCCATTTTTTGTTTGAAGAACTCTAAGTTATTTCCAGTTTCTGACTATTATGAATAATGTTGCTATGAACATAGGTGAGCAAATGTCCTTGTGGTAGGATGGATAATCATTTGGGTTTATGTCCAGGAGAGGTATGGCTGGGTCTTGAGGTAGATCAATTCCCAATTTTCTGAGAAACCTTCATATAGATGTCCACAGTGGTTGAACAAGTTTACAGTTCCACCAGAATGGAGTAGTGTTCCCAGGTTCCACATCTTCACCAGGATGAGCTCCCACTTGTGTTTTTGATTGTAGCCACTTTGACAAGTATCAGATGGAATCTCATTCGTTTCCATTTGCATTTCCCTGATAGCTAAGGATATTGAATATTTCTTTAAATGTTTCTTGGCCATTTGAGATTCCTCTATTAAGAATTATTTGTTTAGATCTGTACTCCCATTTTAATTGGATTATTCAGTTTGTTAATGTCTAATTTCTTGAGTTCTTTACATGTTTTGGATATTACCCTCTGTCAGATGTGAAGGTGGTGAAAATCTTTTGCATTTCTGTAGGCTGCCATCTTGACCTATTGACAAAACAATTGCCTTACAGAAGCCCTTTGGTTTCATGCTGTTCCATTTTTAATTTTTGAACTTAGTGCCTGTGCTATTGGAGCTCTGTTCAGGAATTTGTCTCATGTGCCAATGCACTCAAGAATACTCTCTACTTTCTCTTTCATTAGGTTCAGTGTATCTGGTTTTATGTTGAGTTCCTTGATCTACTTGGACTTCGGTTTTAGCAAGCTGATAGATATGGATTTATTTGGATTCTTACATACCAACATCCAGTTATACCAGCACCATTTGTTGAAGATGCTTTATTTTTTAAATTGTATACTGATCAAAACTCAGTTTATGGATTTACATCTGGGACTTTTTCAATTCCACTGACCAACCTATCTGTTTTTATGCCAATATCATGTCGTTTTATTATAATAACTCTGTAGTACAGCTTGAAATCAGGAATGTTGATACCTCTGGAAGTTCATCTATTGTACAGGCTTGTTTTAACTATCCTTTTACAAGTGTGGGTGCCCTTGCATTGTGAACATATATGTTGAAGATTGAAATATTATCTTGGTGGGTTTTTTCTTTAATGAGTATTAAGTGTCTTTTCCCCATCTCTTTTGGTTAATTTTTGTTTGAGGTCTATTTTATTAGGTATTAGAGTAGCTATACCAGCTTGCATCTTGGGTCTATTTGCTTGTAAAATGTTTTTTCAACTTTTTACTCCAAGGCAATGTGTATGTTTGATGTTGAGGTATGTTTCTTGTAAGCAGCAGAATGATGGATCCTGTTTTTGCATCCATTCTTTTATTCTGGATCTTTTTATTAGAGAACTGAGTCCATTGACATTGAGACATATCAATGACTCGTGATTGTTAATTCTTGTTATTTTGTTGTAGTTGGTGGTGATATTGGTTGTGTGTGTGTGTGTGTGTGTGTATTCCTTCTTTGGGTTATGTTAGTGTGACATTATTTATTGCTCATGTTTTCATATGTGTAGTTAACCTCCTTGGGTTGAAATTATCTTTCGAGTACCTTTTATAGGGCTGAATTTGTGCATAGATATTTTGAAATATGATTTTGTCTTGTTTTCTCCATCTGTGGTGATTGAGTACTGAAGTCTGGCCTGGCATCTGTGATCTTGTAGAGTCTATAAGACATCTGCGTAGAGTTCTACAGCTTTTAGTGTCTCCATTGAGAACTTTGGTGTAATTCTAATATGTCTGGCTGTATATATCACATGGTCTTTTTCCTTCGAAGCTTTTAATAATTTTTGCTATTGTTCTGTATAATTTGTGTTTTGATTATCAATAGGCAAGAGTGAGGATGGGTATAAGTGGGAGAGTGTGTGAGATGATGGGGAATGGTGGTATAGGTGGATTGAGATGTAGATGGGGGGTGAGGAGTTGTAGGGGTGATGGGGAAGTGGGTGGCTTGCCTGCTTTTCAGGGAGCTGGATTGGCCTCTGGTAGGGGAAGCTTCTGTTGGTATGTGGGTGGGCAGGGACGTCGTTAAAAGAATACACATTTGTTTCAAAAATATTTTGTTCATGGTTAAGACAATAAATTATACCAGTATATTTAAAGTTTTAGTAACCATAGGTAGCTCCTACAGACAATTATAGTATTATGAGTATTTCAATGTTGTTTAAAATGGGAACAGTGAAGCAGTACAAAGATATGACTGAAGACAACTTTTTAAATCACATTTAGCAGATTAGGTGTTGTTCCTAAATAGTAATATACCAGGTCTAGATAATAGTCATGTAGATCTGTCATTGCTGAAAATATTTTGTCATTTCAGAATTTCTAAAACATATTCATAAATCATTTTTGAAAACTGTGATATTTTAATGATTAATTGGGATCTAGAGAAAACCAAATATTTTTTAGGGTCAAAGAAGAAGAAAGTTGTGCAACTGAGCCAGTTAAACTGAAAGTGTGCTCTTACCACAAGTTTTACAAGGTTCCTTTGGAAAGAATGATATATATATATATATATATATATTCATATTTTGATAGATTTGAATTGATATTGCCATAAATTTCCTAGAACTACAATGTCTGAAACCAGAAAATTAATTTTTTAAAATGGTACTTATAATGTTTCTTTTCTTTTTTATTGAAAATAGTTTTTTTAATACAGTATATTGGGATTATGATTTTCCTTTCCTCGTTTTTCCATTATCTTTCTTTCTTCCAAAACCATCCAAATCCACACCCTAAAGTTCAGCCTTTCAGGTAACAAACAGACATCTACACTATATAATGATGATGATAATGATGACAACGACAATGATGATGATGATGGTGATAGTGATTGTGACAGAGATGGCGATAGTGATGATGATAATAATAGAAGGCGTTCAAACAAATAAACCAGAATATAACAAAACAAATAAACAAAAAGCTCTTCTGGGTACAGGCTAGTAGGTGCTGCTCCTAGAGAGCTGACTTTAGGTAAAGTTCGTCTTTTGTGAAGCAATGTGCTACAGTTCCAAAAAGCACCTTTCGAAATGGACCTGTCAGAGGCTACTGGACCACTGGACAGCCAGTGGCCCACATGGGAAGCCAGTGGAGCACACCTGCTTTGCCTTGAAACCTACTTGGTTCCAGATCTCCAGCCCTCATTTTTTGGGACCTGGCTTAATGATACTAAGGTATGCAAGTCTTGGGAACACATATCTTTTAATGTTTTGTGTGGCTTTGATGTTTTGTGTCAACAAGTCAAAAGTGTCTATTGAGAATTATTGGAATAAACAATCCTTACTTTTTTTCTTGTTTAAAGACCTCCAAATATTTAAAATCAATGCAAAAGAATGAAGATTCTGGGACACATCCAATCAGTCCCTAATGATTACAGCTGCTTCTGATTAGAATAAAGGGAGATTTGTTTCAAATTAGGAAATAATTATTGAAATAATAAAAATAAGAGTCCTTAATATGAAGTAGTTAGTGTCAGTAGCAATGAATAAGAGAAGAGTCTACTCTCCTCTGCTCGAAAATCCTTAAGATAATTAACATTTTTTTCTGTCCTTCCTTCAGAGAAAATGTAGAAAAAAAATAAGAGATAAACTTATTTGGAATTCTGTGTACTTTGCCCTTTAGAACTAGATGATGTTACTGGAAGAAATATGGATCCCAACACATTACAATATATAAATATCAGGACCTGCATATCAATGTGCCATGTATCTTTGACCTTTTGGATATTAAAATCTTTGATAAACCACAAACACATATAAATTTAAAAAAGAATAGTCCTTCTAAGTTACGTTTTGAACCACACAGGAAGAACAATGTCTTACTTGATGCCATCCACAGCTATTCAATAAAACTACTGACAGTTTTTATTATTATGAGTTAATATGTGATGAAGTTAGCAGTTTAGTAACAAGTAATAGATATTTGACAGGGAGGCGACACAGTGTTTATCACGTAGTAGTGAAATTCTTTTAAATATAACATACTTTTAGGATGACTCACTTATTTTTCTTAGTACTTGGTTATATAATGATCTCAATGAATCTGTTACTTCATTTTATATATTTTACTTCCTTTAACTTAAGTTTTTATACTAAATTTACATAGTATGGTTGTTTGAGTGAGAATGCTCACATAGGCTATATTTTGAATGTTTGCAAGCTTTTAGCTATTGCTCTAGCACCATGCTTGCCTACCTGCTATCACGCTTCCTACTATGATGTTCATGGACTCTAAGTCTCTGAAACAGGTAATTCCCAATAAACTAGGTTTTCTATAAGATACCTTGGCCCTTTACTGCAGTAGAAAAGTAATAAAATGTATATGAAGTAAGTTGCTCAATTTTATAGAATCCAGTATGTGCAATATAGTTCCTTGTCAGGGCGGCAATGGGGGGAGGATGGGGAGGGGAACACCCATAAAGAAGGGGAGGGGGCGGGATTAGGGGGATGTTTGCCCGGAAACCGGGAAAGGGAATAACACTTGAAATGTAAATAAGAAACACTCAAGTTAATAAAAAAAAAATAGAAGGCATCACCTACTATTTCCTCATAACTGTCCTCATTTCTTTTTTTTTCTTTTTTTTTCTTTTTTTTTATTATTAACTTGAGTATTTCTTATATACATTTCGAGTGTTATTCCCTTTCCCAGTTTCCGGGCAAACATCCCCCTCCCCCCTCCCCTTTCTTATCGGTGTTCCCCTCCCCCCCCATTGTCCCCCTCCCCCCAACAGTCTAGTTCACTGTGCTCTTAATTATTTGAAATGTTTTTGTTAAATGTGCATAATGTTTTTTTCCATTGAAAACTATTTTCTTAGGCCAAGAAAACTCCATATCTGCAGCTCTAACACCTGGCTGTCATATATTGATACTATGTTAATATTTACACTTCTATCCTACCAATCATGTCTCTTTGTCCTGCTGCAGACTGGATTTGTTTTTCCAGCCAGTCCTCACTGCTAAGTTTCTCATAGTGTAGAAATTTATTGCCTCCTAAATTTTCTAAAACTTCTGACAGCCCTAGTTACCACCAGCTTACTTTCAAGCAAACTTCTTCAATCAGGAGAGCCAAAGTTAGAATAGCAATGGCCTTAATGTAACCTGGTTCATTATTACTGAGAGTTTACTCTTTCTAGAACATTGTCAGAATCTGAAAAGTCCAAGAGGAAAAATGTGATTTTTGACAGTTTGTTGTGATTAGAAAAGGACTGAAAAACAGGATATGGAGCATAGCACAGGCTGTACCTAAGTGAGTAGATGAGGATATATAACACACAGCACAGGCTGAACCAAAGGTGGTAGACTAGGATATGTAGCACACAGAGCAGGCTGAATCTAAGCTACTAGATTAGCATATGTACACTGTCAGGACAAACTCTCAACACCATAATTCAGGACACATAATCTATTTTTTTCTTACATTTCATTATGTCCCCCTGTTGCTATGTTTGTTGTTTTTCGCAAGGTCCTCTACACAGTCCTGGTTGTCCTGAAACTCACCACATAGACCGAATGGGCTTGAACATGAAAATGTTGTGTGGCCTTTGTCTCCTGAGTATGGAGATTAATACATGTAACTTTTGCTTAGTACTGATCTGTTAAAACTTATTAACCACACCTACATCTTTCATGATTAAACACTAGGCAAAGACTATTTGAAGGCATTACTAAGCAGACATGAAGGCTTTTTCTTCTTTTATTCCCCCAATGATATCTGTTCAGAAAAGGTTTTCCAATTGCATAGCAATAAAAACGTGACTCAAAGTTTCATGTGAATTTATTGGTGTACAACTTCATCACTTCTGGCTTGGATGGCTTTACTGTCCTAATTGGGTAATACCTGCTTATTATTTTTTGGGAAACTAAGCCATCTTCTCTTATAAACTGGTGTCTTCCTTCCCTTTTGATGACAAGACACATTAATGTCTTCTTGTTTTCTTTTCTGGGTAGTATACTATAAGCAATACAAAATTACTTCTTTAATTGTGAGTTGATCATTGCATATGCATACCAACTTAATAGTAGAAAATTTTTATGTGTTCCAACATGTAAGGACATTCTGAAGAGCTATGAAACCTAGAAGAAGGAAGGGAAGCCTAATTGCATGAACTGGAGAGAGTTTAGTTCTTGTTGTTTGGAGTTAGAAGAAAGAAATAAGATCTCAGATGTCTCATCACAGAGGACCTCTCAGTGAAAAGCATACAAGAGTGTCCAAACAAGATCCAACAACCCCATCAGTGCTATCCTGCCTTTGTCAGAGAACAGTCTGTTTTCAGTGGGTGGTGGGTAATACTGAGTTATAACTGGTCAGAGTGCTGAGGATGATAACTATTGAGTAATCAGGACACAGAATGTCTATAGCACCTCCTCTAGCACTCAGTAAACCTCACAGAAGAGGGGATGAAATTAAGAGCTGGAGCATGGAGAAGAGCGTTATGAAACACTGTCTTCTGTACACAACACGCTTGTGAAACTCATGTACCCATAGCAGCAGTGGTTATATTCATAAGATCGGAACTATCAACCTCCTTTGTGGGTGAAGCTCCATTCAGCCTAGAATGAGTACTTGGGAAGGATACAGAAAAGGGGTGTGTGTGTGTGTGTGTGTGTGTGTGTGTGTATACTTATCTCTCAGTGATACAACATTGGTGAGTTGTCTTTGCTCAAGCAAGCAATGCTAATTAAATGTAGTGGGTCACATAAAAGAACATTAATTCAGAAAGAGGCTGAAATAAACTGGAGTTTGGTGGGAGGAGAAGGAGGTGAGAGGACAGTAAGAAAATATAATCAAAATATTTTACAAATGTGAATGAATTACAAAATAATAGGTGAATCTAAAATTAAATGCAATACATTAAAAAAGCTATGTGACTTCAGTGGGGATCTTGCTATGTTTCGTTAGTGAGGTTGGAATTAGTACCAAATATCATGATTCCTAACAAGAAATGACATTTTCTAGCACAGAAGGGAAAAGTAAAGTTCAGCATCACAACTATGGATTGTGAATAGAGATTTGGGAGTCTGAAGTGAGAGCGACCTGGAGGTATTCTGCCCCACTAGAACACAGAAGGTGCTGAGCCTCCTCAGGACAGAAGGAAGTGCTGAGCCTCTTTGGGATACAGAGACGTGCTCCACCTCATAATGACATATGGAGGTGCTCCACCTCTTCAGGACACAGGGAGGGGCACTACCTCATCATGATACATGGAGGTGCTCCACCTCATCAGGACACAGGGAGGGGCTCCACCTCATCAGGACACATGGAGGTGCTCCACCTCATCAGGACCATGGAGGTGCTCCACCTCATCATGACACATGGAGATGCTCCACCTCATCATGACACATGGAGGTGCTCCACCTCATAATGACATACGGAGGTGCTCTACCTCTTCAGGACACAGGGAGGGACTCCACCTCATCAGGACACATAGAGGTGCTCCACCTCATCATGACACATGGAGATGCTCCACCTCATCAGGACACATGGAGGTGCTCCACCTCATCATGACACATGGAGGTGCTCCACCTCATAATGACATATGGAGGTGTTCCACCTCATCAGGACACATGGAGGTGCTCCACCTCATCAGGACACATGGAGGTGCTCCACCTCATCATGACACATGGAGGTGCTCCACCTCATAATGACATATGGAGGTGTTCCACCTCATCAGGACACATGGAGGTGCTCCACCTCATCATGACACATGGAGGTGCTCCACCTCATAATGACATATGGAGGTGTTCCACCTCATCAGGACACATGGAGATGCTCCACCTCATCAGGACACATGGAGGTGCCCCACCTTATCATGACACATGGAGATGCTCCACCTCATCAGGACACAGGGAGGTGCTCCACCTCATCAGGACACAGGGAGGGGCTCTGCCTCACTAGGCCTCATTTCAATTGAATAAGTCTGTGAGTCAATGAATGAATATAAAATATTATTCCACTCAAATTTTTAGGAGATTTCCTTAAGGAATTGGGCTCTAAATATATCAACACAGTAAAATTTGAGAAATATGAATAAATTCAGGCACATGCTAAAGAGTTATGCCATGACTTGTGTAGAAATGCCTTGTCTGGAAGCAAAGAAGTGCAGGCCTACAGGAACCGGATGTAGATCGCTCCTGAGAGACACAGCCAGAATACAGCAAATACAGAGGCGAATGCCAGCAGCAAACCACTGAACTGAGAATAGGCCCCCGTTGAAGGAATCAGAGAAAGAACTGGAAGAGCTTGAAGGGGCTCGAGACCCCAAAAGTACAACAATGTCAAGCAACCAGAGCTTCCAGGGACTAAGCCACTACCTAAAGACTATACATGGACTGACCCTGGACTCTGACCCCATAGGTAGCAATGAATATCCTAGTAAGAGCACCAGTGGAAGGGGAAGCCCTGGGTCCTGCTAAGACTGAACCCCCAGTGAACTAGACTATGGGGGGAGGGCGGCAATGGGGGGAGGGTTGGGAGGGGAACACCCATAAGGAAAGGGAGGGGGGAGGGGGATGTTTGCCCGGATACCGGGAAAGGGAATAACACTCGAAATGTATATAAGAAATACTCAAGTTAATAAAAAAAAAAAAAAGAAATGCCTTGTCTGTATTTCAGGTTCTTTGGATGAGAACCTGGGTGGCTGCAGTTTTAAGGGTGGGAGGCTGTCTGCTGCTATGTAGAATCTGGAAGGAGACTCCCAGGGCTAACCGTTGCCAGTTGACACACATAACCTGTTGATGTTATTGGGGAGTGCAGCTGCTCTGCTTGGCCGGGGCATCAGCAATTATCATCCTAAAGTGTTAATTTCATGTACTATACATAGAACACTATAAAATAAGATTGTTTTAAAGTCCCTCTACTGCCACTGAAACCTGTGATCTTCAGGGTCGTGGTTGTTGGTTTTAATGCCAGCAGAATTTCAGTTTGAAGGAGTACCAGAAATTTCTATTATGTTAGTATCAGAATGAACAGGGACATCTGATTTTATTTAGATTTATTTTAGGCTTAATTTAAAACTTAAGAATTGAAGAGAATAAAGTACTGTCAAAATTCAATACCATCATTTGCCCACAAGTATCTGAATTATGATATTCAGCATGAAACATTACAAACCCATCTCAGAGAGTACAGAACACTCTTTTTTTCAGTACTGAGAGCTTGATACTTTTATTTTTTGAGATTATAATATAATTACACATCTTTCTCCCTTCCCTTTCTTCCCTACAATCTCTCCCATATACCCCTTTCCTGCCTCCATTTTTCACTAATTATTATTACGTGCATATATATTCTAAATATAGTCCTGCTAATGATACTTGTCTGTAAGTCTTCAGAACTGACTACAGCACTGGACAAGCAACTGATGTACTCTTCCTGTCTCTGTTGCAGCAGCCTACATAGTTTCTATTGTTATTTCTAGTTTATGTTCAACAAATCCCTAGGATACACTTGAGAATGTATATATAATTTTTTCTAAAGTCCTTGTGAAAAATTTGTAGCACCCATCTGACTACAAAGATCTTGGCCTACCTACAGCAGCCCATAAGCAAACCCTTAAGGTCATCTGCTTGGTCAGATCTGATCATTATTGCTTCCTTATTATTATAGGTAAAACTGTTTGTTGTTGTGGGCATCTGTGTCCATTTGCTTTTTGGTTTGTTCTGTAGACCTGAAGGTGGGTGGCTTCCATAAGAGATGAGCAGAGGATAAGAATTCAGAAGTATCTGATTTTTCTTGTCCAGGCATAGCAAAAATTTGGGGGTGTAGTAATGAACTTGAATACTTAAGCAAAACAAAATCAAGAAACCAACAAACCAAAAGCAAACACGACAGTTTTTCCTCATGTTGGTTTAGCAGGGAAGCCGGCTCAGGCTACAAGTGGTAAAACTTTTTTTTAACTCTTTCTTACTGGTAGAAGCAATGCACAAAGAGAGTTCATTTTTTCCAAGTCTTTTCAAGTTGCTTCTTTAAAGAATCAGTAATATTAATTTTGCTGTGAGTACACAATTATAAAAGAAGATCAGATTTAAAAGGTAAAATGTGGGGGAAAGGACAAGTAAAACACAATATTATTCTTTTTAAAGTTAAGTTTAGTAAAGATCCTCTCTTGGGAAGAACAACCTATAATAGCTATGAGCTATGTGGGGGCCCACGGCTCTCCAACACACACCAAAAGCCCCAAGGGATGTGACCATTCAAGGTATCTCAGCCCTTTCTGGCAACGTATTTTGGGTGCTGTTACCTTAGGATACCTCCTACCTTGGTTAGAGAACATGTACGTAGTCATAAATGAAGGAACATTTGACTTTATGCATATTCATTTAGACAGATCTCAGTAGCGGCGATGCAGAGCCTGAAATGGCTCTCATTACAGCAAAAGTCCCCTTTTTTACTCTTTGTTTTCATGTTCCGCTTTCAGATAAAGTCTAACGATTTAAAGATCCAGGAGAAGGCATATGATAGGCTCAGTCCTAGCCCAATCAGCTATGAGAAAGTAGGCAGGATAAGGAAGAGACCACTCAAACTAGCAGCAATCTAGCCTTGAGGTGTCCACACATCTACCAGATCCAGGGGATCCTTCCTCCCTCAGCGGACGATGCATTTATATACCAAGTTAATTTCCTCGGGTTTAGTTCTGATTATGCTGTGCTGTGATTTATCTCTGATGCTCACAAAAAGTAGTTAATGATTTGCAATTTTTCCAAATCTCTCAAAAGCACTCACTCAAAAGAAAAACGTTCATGTTAGCTCAGTTTTTCAAAGGATTCACAATACTCTTCACTCACACCACACACAATTTCCCCACCGTCCCGCCCGTCTGCAACGTCCCCTGCAGCACATATCAGTGATAACTGTAAACACAGGGAACTATCATTGGCTTGATGGCAAGGCAAGATAATAATACCTCCCTCCAGCTTTCTTCAGAAGGATGTTGTTGACAGGGAAAACACTAGTGTTTGTTGAGTACTTTGGGTTTCTCAGAGACAGTCCCTGTATAAATACAAGGTATTATTACTATTATCACCGTGTTTAACATTTGGCTAATAGTAGGAAAGTTCTTTCACAACCCTAGCTGTAAACTGTAACTGTAAATCACGCCCCCCCCCCCCGCAGTCTTCTTTAAAGCTGTTGCAGAGGCTTTGAACAATGATACCGAAGTAACAATTCAAGTGCATCACTGTGTCTAATGAATAACACAGCTCTTGATTAATGGCACTTGTTCAGCATTGCACTGACAGGACTATGCTATGCCGCGTTTTTTTTTTAAAGGAATTTCTGCCTACTGTGATTTTTTTCCCATTTAATAAAAAAAATAGGCATCATCGGAGCTGATTTTTTAAAGCTGGATTTTTTTATTACCTTTTGCTCTATTCAATTGCTGCTGTATTTTTCATTGGGCAATATCATGCTTTTGTCTCATGCTGATGCTGGCTACCAGACTGTCATCACTCCGGAGATCTGCTGTGGCACCCCCACAATCAGCAAACTCACGGCTGTACTAGCACAAAACCTCTGCCCAGGTGGGAGAAGAGACGGGTTGGGGGAAGGCAAACTTTGCTGAAAGGCACACACAGGTCAGAGCTGACAAAAGACACAGCCAGGTGCTGGGATATCTATCACAAAGCCATTGGTAAATGGCAGTTGACTGCAGGCGTACTTCACAGTGCTGTTTCCGAGTTTATGTATTTTGCTAACCTTATTTCACAAGGTTGAAGCTATACAGTTTTATACACCCTCCCCACCCCCAATCCTCTACTAGTTGGGAATAAATTCCTCCTTGGCTATATATAAGAGAATGACACTGACTGTTGGCCCATGTCTATGGCCAAATGCACTGTCTGTATTTCTTTTTCTTTCGTTGTGGAGATAGGGAGAGGGGGTGTTTCTATGTGACATGCCAAGAAGGAAAAGGCTTACAGTTCAAGGTGAAGGAATCAGCCCTCGACTGTAATGCTGGCTTCAGCCTCTTGTTACATCCCAGTCTTGCAAATTGATCAATCCGGTGGTGATTTAAATGGCTAGCTGTGTTGTCAGCTATCTCTGTACTCCAGCTTTTCTCTCTTGTGGCAGGAGCATCGGGGACACAGACTTTACAAACAGTAATAATAACCCTACTTTAGCTTTCCCATTCTTTTGCAGTTGCTATTATGTCATCATGGTAAATGACCATAATTGACCCCCACAATGAAATATTGCCAGCATTCATGGGAAGAGGACCTGCAATCTCACAAGCTAGCAGGCATGTGCTTTGCAAATAAAATTTTTGCTGAATTGCTAAAATCTTAGGTTCGTTTAGGGACCTGGATATTTCTGAATTATAATGGAAAACAATTTGTTTCCGAATCGGAAGAGTGATGTGTACAGGAAGGTAAACAAGGGGTCAGGGATAAGTCTTAAACAGAGATTTCCAGAATTGTAGTCTTAGGAAGTAAAGTAAATACGGGGTGACGGCTCATGAGACTTTTCACCTGGGCACAGAAAGCTTGTATCTATTTTTACTCTAACACACACACACACACACACACACACACACACACACACACACACATGCACAGACACAGATACACAGACAAACAAACACAGACACACAGACACACACACAGATACACAGACACACAAACACACCACAGACACACAGACAAACAAACACACAGACACACACACACACTCACACACATTGCGGGGGGGGAAAGATGCTCACATACAGTCACACATTTACACTCACATGCACTCTCACACAGGCACAGATATTCTCTTCCTCTCTTCTCCTTCTCTCTGTCTGTCTTCCTCTCTCTCACTGACCATCACCATTTCAAAGGTAGCACTGACATTTCCTAGCATTTAATAAAGACACAGCAGGAACGGCAGAAAAATGAAAACAGATGTGAAAATGGCAAGTACAAGTCAGTACTGTACTTGTGTATGCTAATACTGTGTGTAGAAGGAAGGGATCTAAATTAGACTCCACAATTTTAAGTTGATTGGCTGAGAAAGCAGCATAATTTCAAGATGGGTGTTTTAGAGGGGAAAAAAATAGATGGATAATTAAATGGAATCTTTTGCTTCTATTTAATGAGAAACCTGCTCTGTTACACAATGCTTTTTGATTTGCTTTTATTTATTTTTTACCAAACTGGGCATGCTACCTTAAACACAAAAGTCCAATAAAGGAAGTGCAGATCTTACCATTGGCTTTGTACAGTTTTCTACAATCTGCCCAAGTCCTGCTGTTTCAGCCACTACTGCCGAGAACTAGTCTTGTATAGGATTTTGTATGCAGCTCCGAAGTCTTCTGCCAATTCCTCGTCATATTGAAGAAGCAAGCTTTTCTCCAGTTCTCCTCTCCTGCTTACTTTGGGAAGAGTAAGCAACAATGTTGATATAGACACTGATGATATAGAAAGGGAAGGAAAATGTTTTAATTGTCATTATAATAAGTTAGAGTGGAAAGGGTTTGTTCATTTTTATGATTCTCAACAGTAGAGAAACTGAGAGAGCTCCTTGTCGAGCTAGTCTTCACGGTTACAAATGTAAGTTTTCTGTGGCCCAAAGATCCATATGCAGAGGAAGACCTGGAAACCACAGAGCAGAGTGTGATCGCTTTCGTCCATTTCCTCCTCCTTAAAGGCTCTCTCATTTCCTAAAGGGCCTTACTGACCTCAGTGAGCAGCTCAGTGCAGCACTCACTGTTTGCTGCCAACCTTCTGAATCATGTTTGTACTCTGAGTAGCTGCAATTCTACAAATGTCTTCAATGAAAAAAAATTGGTTATTAACCCAAATCGATGTTATTAGATGGATGGTCACAAAGTAGGTACATCAAGCAGGGCAAACACATCTACAGAATTGGTCTGATTCCACTCTATGTGGTAAAATCAACAATCTATTTATGCAAACTTACTTGGCTTTGATTTTTAGCTGAAATTCCAAATTAAAATGTCTAAGTGTCTCTTTGGGTTTTACTCAAATGATCATTTAAAACAAATCAAGAGTAAAGGTAAAATCGTATCACTTCTAAAGGCTGTATTTATGCTACATTCTATCTCATCTTGCTTTTAGCACAACAAAAAGGAACTAGGAAGGGCAGAAACTATGTGTTGGGTTAGGGACTGACTACTTCCCAGGCAAGGCTGACTTATTTGTCTCTTCTTGAATCAGTACCTCTTACTCTAGTTACTAGGGTAAGTAGTTAGTTAATAGCTAGTTAGTTACACTACAGTTTAAAGATACACAAAAATTCAAAATTTTACTTGATATTTGAAAGTGTCTACTAGCCCAATTTGGTTGTCATTTTCAATACATTAATCATCCTTTTTAAAGACCTGCTTTATAAAATATGTTTCTTATAAAGAAACTCTACCTCATTATCTTTAAGCTTGATATTAATCTTCATTTCAAAGTTTGTCTGCATCTGATACACAATGTCCTTTAGAGTTATCCTTTTACCTTGTAACCCAAAGATAACACTACTCTGTATAGGAGGGTTGATTTGTGATAGTTTGTGCTAATTGTAGAAGGGGGAAAATGTTCCTGATTCTTATTCTATAATCTGGATTTTAGAAGAATTTGGTTTAAAGGTGGATGATCTGAGAAAATATAACCATATTGGTGGGTTAATAAGCCTTACTTCCATGGCAGACAACTAGTTACTGTTCAGTTGTTCTATTCTTAAAATCTTCATGACCAATTCTTCTGAGCCATGGGCCTCTGATAGTTTATTATCATAGTATACTTGCTCCCATCATCAAGATGGACAACACTTGTTGTTGTGATATGGGAAGCCATGGGAAGTTTATGGTTCTCTGTCATGTCTATTTAAAGAAACATACTTTCAAGGCTAGAGATATGACTCAATGGTTATGAACAGTCACTGATATTTCACAGAATCTGAGTACAATTCTTCCACAATGTGGACACAGCTGCCCATGACTCCAGTTCCAGATGATCTGTCACCTTCTTCTGGTATCTCCAGGCACCTGCACATATGTAATACATGTAAAATCAGTCAGCCACATGGACATACAGATAAAACTAAGTAAATAAAGACATAAATAAACATACATCCCATCCTTTGTACGGGTCAAAGTTGCTCTGAGATAAACGAGAGACGAAGATGGGGCAGGAAATTATGGTGGCTTAGATCTGGATGGCAGTGGTGAAATGGATCTTAGACTAGTGGGTAGGGTTTCAGAGAGATGATATTCCTGGTGAGTTGGAGTCACAGTTTAAGGAGTGGAAATAAAAGATATCTATAAAGAGTCTAAGTTAAATAGATCAGGACAAGTGGGAAGACAGCACTAACAGATATAAAAGGAAAGCCACATATCTAGGGTTAGATGATAGCATAATCCTTGTGAGGTAATTTCCCAATTACTTTTGAAATAAAAATATTTGATAATTTTAACAATGGGGAATCATTTGTATAATTTAAGGGTTGACATAATTCTAGACCTCTTATGTAAATTCCTACTTAGAAAATACATTTTGGTTGCACATAAATGTGCTATGTTGCCAGATTGGAGCTGATGGAATGTGAGCAGAAGTTATTCATGCACATTCTGTGTCATCTTCAATATGTAGAGATTTTGTTTCTCTTGGACATTGGCTTGTATAGCTATAAGCAAGACGATTTATCAGACAACACAAACTTCAAATTTTCAAATGATGGTTAGGTTACAGGAACACAAATCCAGAGAACGTTGTGGAACACTAATTCTCTCTTTTTACATTCTAAAATTTTCAGTTGCCTAGAACAAAATAATCTATTTATTTAAAATTGTTCGGTATCTTTCTGTTAGGAACATGTAGTCTTATTAATATCCAGTGTTTTGAGATAAATTCTTTTTTTTTTGGAGGAAAGAGTTTATTCAGCTTACACATTCACACTTCTGTTCATCACCAAAGGAAGTCAGGACTGGAACTCACACAGGGCAGGAAGCAGGAGTTGATGCAGAGGCCACGGAGGGATGTTATTTACTGGCTTGCTTCCCCTAGCTTGCTCAGCTTGCTTTGAGATAAATTCTTAGTAGTGTAATACACAAGTACAGACTTTACTTTGGGTACATTTTATAATTATAAACCTGCACATTTCTTAACTGCCTTTGGCAGTTATTTGGGTGTCTGACTATTGCTTCTAACCGTCTGTCTCCATCTCTCCAGAAGCTATAAAACAGGCTGATCGAGGGATGCCATGTGATCTGTGTTGATCCAGTGGACAGCACATTACTGTTTAACCCACCTAAGTAGCAGCACTCAGGTTCCAGAACAAAGTGACATTTCTCAGTTTTTGATTCTCAGACTCTTGCCCTGACTGTGAGGAATGAGCTACAGTTTGTACTTCAGCTCTGAAAACACTAACCAGTAAAGGATATTTTTGTTTCACTAGATACAGTTTTTTTATCTTTTTGTTCTTCTTGAGCTGTATTGCAAAGAACAACCTGTAATAAATTGCTCCCACTTTACAACCAAAAATAAAATCTACTTTTTTAAAATGAAATACTTTGGTTTCAACTGTGACAATGTCAAATTTGGTGCAAGACTATGATAATTTAAATTTCATCCTCAGAAGTCTGAAAACACTGGACTCCAGTGGATATGTACAATTCAGTAAACATTCTTTCAGGGGAAATATTTATATAGTTAGGAAGGCCTTAACCATTTGATGAGGGACACCGCTACCCATTTTCACTCCAAAACCCAACTCACTTTCAACCATTGACTTCCCTATGACTTTTACCTGCTTGTTTGAAACTTGATATCGAGGTAATGCTAAGGATTGTAGACATGTCTTTCCATTAAACTTGTAAACACAATCATATGAGATCCATATCCTGGCACAAGTGCTGTACTGCCTGGATGCACTGTGTTCAATAGGGCAACACTGATGAAGGTAATATATAACACATTTCATTCCATGTAGACCCAGCATTTCTAGGAAACAGTTACAGATGAAAATGCAAAAGAAAACACCTTTCCTCACTAAAAACACCATTCATAAGCTCATGTCTATATCTTCCTGTGGTGAATCACAGATTTACTCTGTATAATCACAGAGATACAAAGGCACAGAATATTTTTCTGGTAGACCACCATTTAAGTTTATGTTGGATTCCTAAATTTAGGTTTGAATAATCATCCTCAATTGAATAGACAATATTTCAATTTAATTGAGAGACTATGAGATCAAAAGCCTAACAGGTTGCAGAGAAATTTTTATAAGAATAGAAAATATAACTGAAGTTCTTATTTCTGTCTTACATTTATGTAGAGAATATATTAAATCTCTCTCCCTCTGTGTCTTTTCCATGTACGTGAGTATGTGTGTATTTTATTTACTAATGATCAGGTTTACTGCTGTTTATGATCAGTGTTTCCTGCTTGTTTACTTTGTCAACACATGAAAAATACAGCGAATAATAATAGCACAAAAACTCTCAGAGTCTGGAAAGGGAATGTACAGACATGGCATTCCTAAAAGATGTTAATTCTGTAAATATTATAGGCAGAGGTCAAGATAACTCAGGCCAAAAAAAAAAGTTAGTCTACAATCAAAAGCTCATTTGAACAACATTTTTCCCTTTCAACTTACTAGTTCAGCACAGTGCCATTACAACCAATTTCATAAGTCAGCACAAAGGCAGGGTAGTAAATAGGTTAGAGAAGCAGGCTCCTGGAATGAATCCCAGATCTGTTACTTAGGAGCTGTTATAAAGCAGACCACATGTTCTTCCTTTTCTATAATTGGACAGAGAGAGAACAGCTTCAGTCCCACAGAGTGATTCTGAGCATGTGGGAATGAACTTAAGAGTGTAGGGTCTGGCACACAATAAAGGCACGTATATACATCTTTATGTATATGAATATGTATATAAATATGGGTGTATGTATTATATGGTATAAATACATACACACACACCCACAACACACACACACACACACACACACACACACACACACACATTTTCCCCTCTGTGATGAACTATGACAATTCACACAGATGGATTAAGTGCTGAAATATCTCTTCATCAGTTTTCTTATGAAAGAGAGAACATATACCATCATCTGTTTCATATTTGAAGACCTAATTTCTTGTTGTCATCTCTAGGTGAATTCTATTTTATGAAGCAAATAACTTCAGTAAATAAAAGTACTACTAGAAGACAGAAAAAAAAACCCAGCAATGATTCTTGGTTTTAATAAAAACGTTAAGCGAGAGTTAAAAATACTTGTAATTAATATCACTTTATATTGCCCATATCATCATAGTTTTTAATAAAATTTACCTTGAGGTTAATTGTAAAATTGAAAAAAAATAGTCTTAGCTCTACTTTGTGTCATATTCCTGACCTTTGAGATCTCATTCTCTGGTCTTAGATGTCATTTAAATTTGAGGAATGCCCACTACAGTGTTAATTTGGTGGTACATCTCTCCTAGTAGGCTCATATTAATAGAAATATTCAAAAGTCAAAATGCAGAGCTAGAATAATTAGGGCTACTGTTTGGCTCATGTACCATGTATTACTTCTGTATTTCAATCATGCATTCTGTGCTTCTTGATTTTGAGATGAAGCTGAAAGAGATGACCTGGAGAAGCATTAGTAGTCATGTTTACCTCCTGTACAAAAAGCTAACTTACCAGGAGAGGGGAGGGTGGCAATGATGTGTGGAGTGAAGCCTGAGAAACATTAGAGCACTGATTCCACAGAAACTTGCTTTGCAGGGAGTGGGCATAATCCTGTGAAGGGAGGTTCACAGCAGATATTTGGGGGAGATATTCTATGGCCATTGCTCTTATACAGATTTGCATGAACTTCCCAAAGAGACGTCCAGATGGGACGTTATCTAAAGCCCAAGCCTCTCACTCTATTATCATAGATTCTTGGACAGTGCATGGTGGCTATTCCATTCTCTGGGATGCACACTATGGAATCTAAGAAACTAATGCTAGTGAGCCACTCATGAGAGCCAGTGGCTAACTGCCTTTTAGGTTTGTACTCAGGCATGCTACGTAAAGATTCTCTCATCTCAGAGAGCTTAGGCTCCAGCCATCTGGTCTCAGGGCACAAAATAGCATAGTTCATTGCATTGGCTTTCTCTCCTTTCCTGATTCACTTTCTCTGCCCTGATTCTCTGAAGGCCTCTTCTAAAATAAACTGGCAAAATCTTAATGTTAGGCTCTGATTTTGAATGGTCCCAGTCTAAGATACTCAGTAACCTTAAAACAAGTTTTTTTTTTATTTTGATTTCATTATGATAGGTTGAAAAAGACTTATGTTTAGTCTAAGGTAAGTGTCTCTTTCTGAGTTTATTCATGTATTGAATGATAGCATTTGGCTTTTTCCAAAAATTAGTTAATGTCTCAGACTCTATTACTAAATGAGTAGTAAGCCTGTAGGTTGCAACAAAGAGACCATGAAGCACTAGTCTATCAGTACTCATGTATTTATGGCATCTCATTTCAGTGTCCTGGAGGTCACTCAGACTTGTGAAATGTGCACAAAGATGCTAATTTGGTGTTACTCTTCTACTTCCCCATCAATAGCTCAGCAGGACCAACCCTGATTTGCATATGTCTCTTAATTCACAACACTGGATAGTCAATAATTGTGATGGTCTCACCTGGGATTATCTCATAAGTTAATTTCCTAGCACAACTGAATCCACTATTTCCAAAGAGGCATTGGATTGTAATTGGTGACACCTAATTATATACACATCAAAAACATAAGGAATTTTGTGATATTATGAGAATCCTTTGTAATCTATGAAAACTCAAGCTTCTTGGTACTCTGAAAGGTTCCTTCTACTCCTTAAAAACTGAATGATCTTAACGTCCTCAAACTTAAGATTTTTACTTCCATTTTGTCTTTGTCTTTCCTTACTCATCAGGTTCAGTTTAGGGGCCAATGAATAAGTTTATCCCTTCTCTGTCAGGTCTGTCAGCTTTCGAATGCTGCTCTGTAGAGCAGTCCCTGACCTTCCTGGCCTTTGTGGACACTGGATGAATATCCAATACTTTCTGCTTGAAAATTTTTTGCCTAAGATATAACACTGCCAAGTAAGGTATAGAGTTCAAATGAGTAAATGGTGTAACAAAGACGTAAAAAGGAAAAACCTCTCATTTTAAAACCTGGTAAAGGTGAAAATAAGAAGGAATGTTCTGAAAAACAAAATAAGTGAGGATGTTCCTGAAAGAAATGATTAGTGTTTTAGGACATCTTGAAAAATGGGCATATTCATCATGCACTGATAAACACCACAGCAAATCACAGCAAGGGGTAGACAACAGGGAGTGGACAGAATACTTATCTGTACCTAATGCAGAAGAAAAGGGAGATTATGGAGGGATGGGCAATAAGACAGAGAAAGATATTAAGAGTAAAGGATGTGCAGATGATCAACATCTTAACAGTTTTCTCTAAGATGTATTTTTACTTCTGCTTCTATCCACACATGGGGTACATGCATATGGATACAGATGGCCACAAACATCTGCATATTGCTGCATGTTGCATTAACTACATGTTGGGTTAGCTGCATGTTGGACTACCTGCATGTTGGATTACCTGCATGTTGGATTACCTGCGTGTTGGATTATGAATGCCTAGGAGCTTCCTCACCTGGATTTTGAAAACCAAACTTAGAGCACTGTACACTCTTAACTACTGACCCATTTCTCCTGCTGTATCAGAATCTTCAGACAACATCAATTTCTGGATGTTCTACTAGTTCCATCTAAAACTTACGGGTATTTATAGATTCCTCACTCAGTGGCACTGAAAGGATAATTTGTGGCGAACATTTACAGATGTTTATATTTTAAAAACTTATCTACCAAATTTCTCATGGATTTGTGAAATAAAAATAAATGCAGACATAAGTAGTAAAGTAAACATTCAGTTAAGCAGATATGTTTGAAACTAAACAAAAAGAGAGATGAAAAAATTCCACATAGCATATATCTCAATTTTTTTTATATTTGTGTTGTATTCTTTATTTTTTCTTTTATTGGATATTTTTATTTACAATTCAAATGTTATTCCCCTTGCTGTTTTCCTGTCCATAAGCCCCAATTCTGTCCCTTCACTCTCACTCTCCCTCTCCCCCATACAGGTGTTCTCCCTATACATCCCCCTACTGTCTTCTATAATCCCCTGCACCATGGGTCCAACCTTGGCAGGACTAAGGGCTTCCCCTTCCACTGGTGCCCCAACAAGTCTATTCTCTGCTACATATGCATTTGGAGCCCTGAGTCAATCCATGTATAGTCTTTGAGTAGTGGTTTAGTCCCTGAGAGCTCTGGTTGGTTGGCATTGTTGTTCTTATGGGGTTGCAAGCCCCTTCAGCTCTTTCAATCCTTTCTCTAATTTAATGAAGTTATTGTTTTTGATAGCTCAGTAGTATTTTATTGTGTAGATGTACCATAATTTCTGTACCCATTCCTCTGTTGAAGGGCATCTGGGTTCTTTCCAGCTTCTGGCTATTATAAATAAGGCTGCTATGAACATAGTGGAGCACGTGTCTTTGTTGTATGTTGGAGCATCTTTTGGGTATATGCCCAAGAGAGGTATAGCTGGGTCCTCAGGTAGTACAATGTCCAATTTTCTGAGGAACCTCCAGACTGATTTCCAGAGTGGTTGTACCAGTTTGCAATCCCACCAACAATGGAGGAGTGTTCCTCTTTCTCCACATTTTTAAAAGAATTTGTTGTGAACTGAGATTTTTATATTAGCCATTCTGACAGGTGGAATCTCAGGGTTGTTTTGAATTGCATGTTCCTGATGACTAAGGATGTTGAGCATTTCTTTAGGTACTTCTCAGCCATTCAATATTCCTCAGCAGAGAATTCTTTCTTCAGCTCTGTACCCCATGTTTTAATACAGTTATTTGGCTTTCTGGAATCTAACTTCTTGAGTTCTTTGTATATTCTGGATATTAACCCTCTATCAGATGTGAGTTTTGTAAGGATCTTTTCCCAATCTGTTCTGGTTGCTGTTCTGTCCTAATGACAATGTCCTTTGTCTTACAGAAGCTTTGCAGTTTCATGAGGTCCCATTTGTCAATTCTTCATCTTAGAGCATAAGCCATTGATATTTTGTTCAAGAAATTGTCCTCAGTGCCCATGTGATCGAAACTCTTCCCCACATTTTTTTCTATTAGTTTGACTGTATCTGGTTTGATGTGGAGGTCTTTAATCCACTTGGACTTAAGCTTTGTACATGCTGAACTCCAATTGAACCAGCACCATTTGTTGAAAATGCTATCTTTCTTCTATTGGATGGTTTAGGTCCTTTTGTCAAATATCAAGCGACCATAGGTAGAAATTGAAGACCATTTCTGGATCTTCTAGTCTTTTCCACTGATCTTATCCACCTTTCTCTGTACCAATACCATACAGTTTTTATCACGATTTCTCTGTAATGTAGCTTGAGGTCAGGGATGGTGATTTCCCCAGAAGTTCTTTTATTGTTGAGTATAGTTTTTGCTATCCTGGATTTTTTTTGTTATTCCAAATGAATTTTGAATTGCTTTTTCTAACTTTATGAAGAATTGAGTTGGGATTTTGATGGGGATTGCATTCAATCTGTATATTGCTTTTGGCAAGATGGACATTTTTACAATATTAATTCTGCCAATCAATGAGCATGGAGGGTTCTTTCTATCATCTGAGAACTTCTTCAATTTCTTTCTTCAGAGACTTGAAGTTCTTGTCATACAGATCTTTTACTTGCCTGGTTAGAGCTACACCAAGTTATTTTATATTATTTTGGACTATTGGGAAGGTTGTCATTTTCCTAATTTCTTTTTCAGCCTGTTTATCCTTTGAGTATAGAAAGGCTACTAATTTGTTTGAGTTAATTTTATACCCAGACACTTTGCTGAAGTTGTTTATCAGGCTTAGTAGTTCTATGGTGGTACTTTTGGGGTCACTTAAGTATACTATCGTATCATCTGCAAATAGTGATATTTTGACTTCTTCTTTTCCAATTTATATCCTATTGTGTTTCTTTCATTGTTCTATTGCTCTGGCTAGAATTCCAAGTACTATCTCTCATCTATAGACAGATCATGGAAACAGAAATAAAACAGAGACATAGAGGAACTAACAGAAGTTATGAAACAAGTGGACTTAGCAGATATTTATAAAATTTAAACAAAAGAATATGCCTTCTCAGCACCTCTTGGTAACTTCTCCAAAATGGACCATATAATCAGCCACAAAACAGGCCTCCATATAAACAGGAAGAGTGAAGTAATCCCGTGCATCCTATCAGATAACCACAGAATAAGGCTACTCTTCAATAACAATAAAAAGAACAGAAAACCCACATATATATGGAAATTGAACAACTCTCTATTCAATGATAACTTGGTCAAGGAAAAATAAAGAAAGAAATTAAAGACTTTTTAGAATTTAATGAAAATGAAGACACAACATAGCCAAGCTTATAGGACATAATGAAAGCAATGTTAAGAGGAAAACACATAGCTCAGAGTGCCTCCAAAAAGAAACTGAAGAAAGCATACATTAGCAGTTTGATAGCACACTTAAAAGCTCTAAAACAAAAAGAAGCAAATACACCCAAAAGAAGTAGAAGACAGGAAATAATCAAACTCAGGGCTGAACTCAACCAAGTAGAAACAAAAAGGACTACACAAAGAATCAACAAAACTAGGAGCTGATTCTTTGAAAAAATCAACAAGATAGATTAAACCCTTAGTCAGACTAACCAGAGTATATCCAAATAAACAAAATCAGAAATGAAAATGGAAACATAACAACACAATCTGAGGAAGTTCAAAAATCATCAGATCATACCACAAAATCCTATATTCAACAAAACTGAAAAATCTGGATGAATTGGACAATTTTCTAGAGTGATACCAGTTACCAAAGTTAAATCAGGATCAGATAAACCATCTAAACAACCCCATAACTCCTAAAGAAATAGAAGCAGTCTCCCAACCAAAAAGAGCCCAGAACCAGATGGATTTAATGCAGAATTCTATCAGATCTTCATAGAAGACCTCCTACCAATACTGTCCAAACTATTCCACAGAATAGAAACAGAGCACTACCGAATTCCTTCTATGAAGCCACAGTTAATCCTTATACCTAAACCACACAAAGACCCAACAAAGAAAGAGAACTTCAGACGAATTTCCCTTATGAGTATCGACACAAAAATACTCAATAAAATTCTTGCAAACCAAATCCAAGAACACATCAAAACGATCATCCATCATGGTCAAGTAGGCTTCATCCAGGGATGAAGAGATGGTTTAATATACAGAAATCCATCAACATAATTCACTATATAAATAAACTCAAAGAAAAACACCACATGATCATTTCATTAGATGCTGAGAAAGCATTTGACAAAATTCAACAATCCTTCAGTCCGGAAAGATCAGGCATTCAAGGCCCATACCTAAACATAGTAAAAGCAATATACAGCAAACCAGTAGCTAACATTAAACTAAATGGAGAGAAATTTGAAGCAACCCCACTAAATCAGGGACTAGACAAGTCTGCTCACTCTCTCCCTATATATCTCATTTTTTTAATGGCCTTTGGATTTAATTCAAAAGAAAATATACTGCTGCTAGTCCAGCCAGGGCTGGTTTGGCCAACAACAGGTCAACCATAGGTTTAGCATCTCAACCTTGCAGGGTGATAGAGATGGATTTTGTTATCTATATATTTATTTATTTTTACACTCCAGATCTTATTACCCTCCCGGTCTACTACCTAGGGTTCCACATCCCACAATTCCTCCCTGCACTACCTGTACGCCCCTTGCCCCTGTCTCCACAAGGATATCCCCACCTGACCCAGCCCACCAGACCTCTAAATTTCCTGGGGCCTCCAGTCTCTTGAGAGTTAGGTTCATCTTCTCTGACTGAACCCAGACCCAAGAGTGCTCTGCAGGCCACCTGTCAGCTGGTGTGTACTGCCTGCTTGGTGATCCAGTGTCTACAAGATATCAAGGGTTCAGGTTAATTGAGACTTCTGATCCACCTACAGGTCCTCCTCTTTTGCTTCCTTCAGCTTTTCCCTTATTCAACCAGAGGGGTCAGCAACTTCTGTTCATTTGTTGGGTGCACCTATCTGCACTTGATTCTTTCAGTTGCTTGTTGGGTCCTTTTGAGAGCAGTCATGGTAGGTCTCTTTTTGTGAGCACACCATAGCTTCAGTAATGGTGTCAGGTTTTGGGACCTTCCCTTGAGCTGTAACGCACTTTGAGCCTGTCACTGGACTGTCTTTTCCTCAGGCTTTTCTCCATTTCCATTCCTGAATTTCTTTCAGACAGGAAGAATTATGGGGCAGAGTTTTGACTGTGAGATGGCAGCCCCATCCCTCACTTGATCCTCTGCCTTTCTGCTGGAGGTGGATTCAATAAGTTCCCTCTCCCCCCTGTAGGGCCTTTTATCTAGGGTCCCCCCTTTGATTCCTGAGAGTCTCTCACTTTCCAGGTATCTGGTACATTCTAGAGCATCTTCCTAACCTTCTTCCTCCCGTGGTCACCTGTTTCCATTCTTTCTGTTGGCCCTCAGGGCTTCAGTCCTTTTCTCTCACCTAATACCAGATAATGTCCCCTCTCCCTCTACCCCCATCCCCTTTACTTCCCTTGTCCCTCCCCTCACCCCTTGAGGTTGCTTTCTTCTCCCTCCCAAGTGGAACTGTGGAGTCCTCATTGGGCCCTTCAGCTTGTTGACCTTTTTGAGTTCTGTGGACTCTATCTTGGTTATTCTGTATTTTTTTTTGTCTAATATTCATTTATTAGTGAGAACATACTGTGCATGTTCTTTTGGGTCTGAGTTACCTTACTCAGGATGATGTTTTCTAGTTCCATCCACTTGCCTGCAAAACTCCAGATGTCCTCATTTTTAATAGCTGAGTAGTATTCCATTGTATAAACGTATCACATTTTCTGTATCCATTCTTCTGCCATGGGACATCTGGGTTGTTTCCAACTTCTGGCTATCACGAATAAGGCTGCCATAAATTTTTTAATAATTCTGATGGACTTACTCCTCATTTTCCAGAGTAGGGCAAACAAGGAAAGCTATATGCATGCACAGTTTATGCAGCATGTAACCTTGTTCTAAATTTACCATGTGGATATATTCAGCTTCTTTTCTGGTTCTTTCTGTAAGACATGTCCCAGGACCTACATGAAATTGGAAATCTAGTAGATTCCATAGAGGTTTGTAAATTGGGGAGATAGAATCAAAATAAGGCATCCTATTTTCACCAAGCTAGCACAGACTATACAAACAAGAGAGGATTCTATCATCACACTTGGTAGTTTACAGTAATTGATGAAATGATGTATTCTTTTGTGATATTATGTGATTACAGAACAAAAAATAATAATTCTTACATCTATTCATAAATGATAATCTGATTATACCTTATGCTAATATTCACAGCCATAGAACCAAAATATTGGCCACCTTTAGGATTTTGAATTCAGTGTGAATGCTTTTTCATTTTTCTATATACAAATATATTACAAACAATTCTTTCTCTTTACAGAACAAAAGAATTGCTGGAATATATCCCCAATAGAATATTATGCATTTCCCTTCCTTGGAAAGAATAGTGGGCTAAGGCATACAATCCAGTATGACTAATCCTTGTCCTTTTGTTGCTGTATTTAGCTCCCAAGAAATCCTTTTCTGTGGTAGTTTGGAGAAGCCTGAGTATCTCATTCCTCTTGGTGACTGCTCTCTTGGCTTCCTGTTGAGTTACATGTTGGCTGTAAATTGTCCCTTACTGGAATGACAATCTTTGAAAACAAGAATGTTCCTTTAAATGATTGAAATAATTATAGGAAGTGGTTAAAAGTATTAATAACATTTCAGCGGAGTTTCCATCATGTACTCTACAAAACAAATGGTCACTCGAAAGGCCAAATGATTGAGTACTAAAATTGCAGTGACATTTGATGCTGAGCTTAATCGTCTCAGGAACTGAGGATTGGCTTATTCCACAGCCCACAAAATTTATCACACTCCAGGGTGTAAAGCAAGGTAAAGAACTTTATTTTCTGTGTTATATTTTTCTGTAAATATGTCAGTGTCTCTAAAAAGGTATTTGTTTTAGAGGTCCCAAAGACTTTGAGTTCCTGAAGACTTTTACATTTCAAGGTAGTTGCAGTTTGCCTGTAGATGCTGGACAAAAATCTCCATTTTTTTTTGCAGAGTTTTAAATCTATTTTACCAGTTTTCCAGATTTACGTGAACAATATTCATATAACATTTATATAGGCATTATGACATTACAGCCATGCCTTTTCCTTCCTAATCTTTCTTATTGGGAAGAAAGGGGGAATTTAAAAGTAAAAAATAGAACTCCACTTGAAAGAGGTTTGACAAAAATAAGACTTGAAATTCTATGTATTTTATAGGTTCCCACACCCTCACATAAGTGTCAATTCAGAAACTTAGCTGTGAGGAGGTTGTTAAATATAAAGGAATCATTTCTGATTTTTTTCTAAAACCCCTGCTGACATTTTTCAGACAGCCAATTTGAATCTTGTCTGACATGATCCTGAAGAAGTAGAGAAGAGCTAGCTAGATAAATATGACCAAGCGTCTGTCTCTCAGTTTCTCTGAGCTCTGATGGGTAACGGGAGGGATAGCCACAGTACTTCTCTTGCCATTCAGAATTGAGGTGGGACCACCTGGGGTTTCAGTTTTAGAATACAACTCTTTGGGCAATTAGCAAAATGTTGAGCATCTGTCTCCCATGGCATTTAGGCAAATTAATAATTTTAAGCATTTCTAAAATAAGAAGTGGGTTAGAGGATATGCCTCTATACCATGAGCTTAATTTGTTCTGTTACTTTTTCCCCAAAGGAGTCTCATTAAGGAACAGTCCTACAGTGAGTATTCGTGAGCTCATTGCCCTGGAATATTTATTCTAACGGCAGAGCACTCTTACTCAACTACAATGCCCAAGACAACAATTTGTTTTAATGTACTAGTGTAAAATTCCTCTAGCAATTTATTTTCTTTCAAGTAATAGTTTCCATTCATGATACTAAGGGCTGTTGAATTCTCCAGTCAGTTTGGCAGTTAAGAAACTCTACTTTGACATCTCAAGTTGTACACCTTGCCACATGCAGTCCAAACAGGATTAAATAATAAAGTATAACTGTGACATGTGGCCTTTGAGATTATTAGACAACTTTAACTAAGATCAACAGGAACTTTGCCCCAGAGATTCATGTATTTCTTCTGAGCTTTCCACAAGCAAGAATGAAAGAACCTTGTTAAAGTTTCCACATTTCAGATAAAACTCTTTTCATCTATGTTTGATAAGAGATTCAGTTCCTAGAAGATGAAGTTATTTATTTATTCTTTTGAGGCCTTGCACTTCTCACTAGGTTCTTTTAGAAAATGGATAGTATGAACCAGAAAGTCTAAAATGTGTTCCTGAAGTAAATCAGGTAACCCTGTGGTTAACTGATGATGTAATATCATAGGTGATGTAGTAAAATAAGATGTAGTTAGAATGGCTTTGGATTGGAAACTCAAATCATTATGAACAAACTGTTCCAGGAAAATTTTGTCATGTTAAAAATATGGTACTATTACTTCATTCCCAAACCTTCTGTGAGGTTTCGTGCAAGCATTGTTGCTATGTACATGGGATTCATTAATCATTTCCTTATGATTTCCATTTTGGGACTGCATGGTTCCAGGGAAGGGGATATTATTCTTAGGCATCTGAGCCAAGTCCAGCTTGGTCAGTCTATGTCCCTAGTTGCACAGGTGGACTTCAGAATGCTGAATCTGGGGGCTCCTATTGAATATGCAGGGCAAAGAAGCTCTTTCTAGTTAGACAAGAAACAGAAGATATTACATCGAGTACTTTTGATAACCATCTTTGGACCATATAGAAACATACAAATTGCTTAATTCACCAGGTCCTGTGATGTCAATACATCATCTCCTAGGTCATTCGGTTACTCTTTATATGACCTTTGTCTAAGTCAGTATATAGGCAGTTTTTAGTAGCTTTTGTAGCTAATATGCTAAAGATACATGATATATATTTAAATGTAATTTTATGTTGCTTATAATTTTTCCATAGTAAGTAGCCTATAAAAACGACTTATCAAGGACACTGTGTGAAAAGTACTATCAACACAGCAACAAAAACATCTTGTACTTATCTTAATTTATGAAGCCTGGTCACATTTGAAAATCACATAGCCTCAAAAGTTTAAGGAGGACTTCTCCTATTCAGCCACCCACCTTCTGTACTCACTTTACCCTTGATCATTTCCCAATCCCTTTTGGGTTATTGGCAACAAAAGACAAAAAGTCAAAGTGTCGAGTTGAGTGGCTGTTGTTTGGCTTGAATTTAGTAGTCTGGTATTCTGGTTTTCCAGTCTGTGGACCTGATAGACATTCAGATTGACTCATCTGTTGATACATCAGTGGTTTCCTTAGAATGTCACGTTAGACTCCTTTTACTACAGCTTCTCAGACATGCAAAAGGGAGATTTTGTTTGGTTCAACTTCTCTGTTCTTGATCAGCACTTTTTATTTGGTCTTCTTTACCACAGTCAGTAATTCATTGCTGGAATTCCTTCATTGTGTGGTGGTAACTTTATTGAATTTATCAGACAGATTGTCTGTTTTCTATAATCACCCTCAAGTTTGCAAACTTGTTAGAACATAAGCTCATATTAAAGAACTTTTATTTAGAACTGATTTTTAATCTTCAGAATTTGTGAATCCATAGCATGCCTAAATGGCCTGTAGTTTCACTAAAATTACAAACAAATGTTTTTCTTAAAGCAAAAGCAAACAAAGAACAACAACAAATACATGACTTGTGTGAGGAGACAGCTTAGTTACTAAGCATTTGCCATTTAAGCATAAGAACCCTAGTGCAAGCCTACCCCTAGAACCTACACAAAGAAGCTGGAATAGAAAGGGGGTGCACTCATAATTCCAAACTTAGGATTTTACACACACACACACACACACACACACACACATTTCAAAAGAAAAATAGATAATGAAAACTTTAATATATTATATATTCCAAACTAGTTAAAGCCTCATACAGAAGAGCAGAGCTTACTTGTTATTTTCATTTTCATCTAGACAGTACTTTTGACTGACTTTGAAGGAAATACCCTTCCTCCCTTTTTGCCTGAGCTGGGACATGTGACCCTCAAGTCTCTCTCTTAATCTCTCCTGAGTTCATCAGGAGTTATCCCTGAGCCTGTGCATCTTCTGATGTGTTTTTTAGACAAGAGTCTTCTTCTATGCCGTGACATTGTATGTAGTCATGTAAGCCATGACTACTATATAAAGTCTTTCTGATATTCAGAACTAACTTAAATGTTTCTTCCATTCACTTTCATATTTCCCACCTTGACAGCTACAATTTCCCACTATAAAGTCTACATGAATGTCAGATTGTCCCTGAAGTATATTTGCATCTCTTTTTTGGGAACCATGACCTCTGTCTAGACACTAAATATGTGGCATCCTTTTTTCCCCTATCCATAAATGGAATATAACATGGGATCAATAATGTCAAACTTTCCTGGAGACAGACACACAAACATTTCCTTATTATCTTGTAGTAATGTCCTATATCAAGAATATGCTTAGAATAACCATTCCTCTGTCTTTGTTTTAGTTAATTGATGTTTGCATAAAATACAGAATGCTCTTTTAGACTCTCCAAGATTAAAAAACTGTATAGTGAGGTAAATGACCAGAGAGGAAAAGAGACTGAGCCTGTACTTTCCCAGAGATTTTAGATTTTCAGGAACACTCTTGCTGAAGATTCCATTATCACCATGTAACTTGACAGACCACCTTGGGCCTACATCTGATGGGCCCCATCTCACTAGGACATGCTTTTCAAAGAAATACCAGTGCAGTGCATGGGCATTCTGAAGCTGTATCTCCCTCTCAGCTGCTTCCCGAGCATCTGTATCTGCTGTTCCCTGGCAGGTATCACAAAAGGCTGCACACCAGGAGAAGAAAGGTAATGATGTGTGTTTGTCTTACCAGTGCACTCACATTTCAAACTTGTGTACAATTCCAATAAATGAAAGGCGTTGTTAAACCATAACAAGAGCTAAATAGAAAGAAATGCTAAACTATACAATGAATGAGAAACTGTCATTAGGTGTAACCTAAACGTTCTGTGTGTGGCTTCGCAGGATGACAGGTAAACAATAAATACTAAGCGTTGTCAAGTAGCTTCAACAAAAAGTGTTTCCATGCATGTGCAAATGGGGAGATGTGCTGCTGCCAGCTCCAGATCGCAGGAGCTTTCTGGGCAATCACCCGGCCAGTGAGTAGAAAGCCTTCTACCTGACATGGTGGCCCCTTTCCCTCCTTCTGTCAGAGTGACAGAAATTCTTTCTGCCTAATTAAATATCCTGTGGTCCTTTACTCTTTTCCCCTCTTCTTTTTTTGCTGCTTATTTAAGCATTTGAGGGAATTGTTGTGAAAAGCAGCCCCATTTAGTTTATGTTACTGACAAAATGTTCTGAAATCCCAAACTGCAGTTCTGATATCCCTGGCATTTACTTATAATACAAAAGGAGGGCTTGCCATGCACTGTACAATTTGGTCTTGCAAAAATAAATAGCCAGGTTATTTGTTTACTCCCTTTAATCATAAACCTTAAATTTCAATGGCTTCCCAGGAATAAATGAGGCCAGATGGGTATCAGTGAAGACATGTGCAGAGGTGGGCCCTTGGGATAGTGGAGCATGTCCATCCTTCTAGAAGTTACATCCATCTTCTTATCTTCAAAGCTCAACATTGCCCAAATAATGCATACTGCTTCTACCCATGTGTTATATTTGCCAGATAATTTTATTGTGACACATTAAAATTAATCACAAGAGAATATAAGAACTGATGATATTCTACCAATGAGAATGGGTTAAAAGACTGTGTTATATTCACACTAAAGGAAATAAAGACCTTCCTACTTTTGAGCCTGGCACACTGGCTCATGCTTGTAATCCTAGCATTCAAGAGACAGAAGCAGGAAGAGTTCAATGAGTTTGAAGCTAGTCTAGTGAGCCCTCTATGTGTATGAACTACATGAAGAAAAACTACTCTCTTCTCCACTTCATGCAAATTATACACTAGTCTCCTATAAAGCCACTGAATATTTTGTTAATAAAGACAATACTTGAACAGTTATATATGTCATTCATACAACACCTCTGATAATATGGTATTTTGCTCCTTTGCAATGGCTATTTTGATTTATAGTAGACGACTGTGCACACCTTGTACATGTGCGGCATCTTTCCACTGAGGCTAGTGAGAAAATTTTCTGACTTCATGCTGCAGCCAATGTAATATTCATTGAATCCACTGGGAATCAACTATCCAATAACATCTTTGTCAAAAGCTAAGTAGGGTCCATTTACTTAACTGTTTACACTGATCTTAGCACTGAGCATCTAGCAAATATAACCCTAGTGTCTGGTTCAAAAGATGTGTGTTTTCCAAATGAAGCGATATCATGAAGTAGATTTCTGTAAGGCATCACAAAAGATTATTCCTACACTCTACCGCCATTTTTGTGATAGCTTGGTTATTGTGGTGATTCTTTGAAGATGCTGTGTCACTGACAAGAGATTGAAGCTTACGGAGCTATCATAACTTATAGGAGAAAGTTTCTAAATTTCATCAACAGCCATACATATTTTTCTTCACTTAAAGTGTTGATAATAAGAAATAATGAGTTTATGGTACTTTGTGCATTTTATTTTTAAATTCATCATTGTGGTCAGCAGCAAGTCTAGATTTGTACAGAAACTCACAGCTAATTGTCATCCTCTTGTGAATTTCTTCCAATTCAAATATGTTATAACGAGTCAGTCAAGACACAAGTGAGTGGTTTCCTTAGGTCCTTTGTCACAGGCTGGGAATTATAGAAGAAAGTAACTATTAAAAAGAAAGAAACATCAAACCTGGGCTCTGCTGAAAACTTATCACAGGCTGTGTTGACTAATCAAAAAAGATAAAAATCAAACAAGCTTCTACTTCAGATATTCAAGAGAACAATAATGGGGAAAGCTTCTACTGTGAATTCTTGCCTGCAAAATGCTTATACTTTAGCTGCCAGCATAAGAAAAATGTAATCATTCTCACAAAGAACTCAAAGAGCACATTTTATTCAGTGGGAAAATTTGACTGAAAAGTCATGGGCAGAAAAAATTAACCACGAATCTCTCCAAAGAGTTCTAACATTTGATCATCTCTTTCTGTGTTTCTATTTTTCTACTTTTTCATGTACCTGATTCAAATGGTGTGTTTTGTTTTCAATTGATATAATATGCATTTCGGTCCTATTTCTTCCATATCATTTTATCTAAATTTACTCTTACACATATTGAGATCTTGATTAATATTCTTGGAAGATAGAGTTTTCAAAATGTCTCAAATGTAATATCTTTTAAAAATCCTTAAATCAGGGTTACTTCTCATGGGAGAAAACAAGAGGTTTTTAGTAACAGCAGCTATGATGTCCCATTTTGACATGTATTAAAGTCGTAGTACTTGCTGCACAATAAAACTGTTAAATAACTACAAAATGTTTTGTGTTTTCTCTCTAATGTTGTGATAATAATTTTAAATGACTTTATAAGCTCATAAAACTTTGACTATGGGCTGAGTCAATGGTATATCACATTCCTAGCAAGTGGGAAGCCTCATGTCAATCCCTTGTATTGAAATAATAATAAAGTAAAATAAAATAAATTACATAGAATATAACATTCTAAATCAATGCTTGATACAGGAAATGACTATGACACATGTTGTTGTTTCTGTTAATATGTACGTATATCTTTATGCAAGTTACTCAAACTTTCTAAGATTTTATTTTTTCATCTAAAATTTGAAACAGAGTACTGTCTTCATGGGTATATTATTAATTCTATATAGTGTGTATTAATCTAGACAGTACAATCAACATGTACCAACCACAAACCTTGGCCCTGTCTCCAAGAATGTCTGCTTCCAACTTATCTCATTAATTGTTATGCATCCATCTTCTCTGGCCCTTGTCAATACCTTTAAGAGATGAGTAAGTCAATTTTTAAAATTATGTCCTTCCCATTCTAACCACAAATTTCTAAGCCCTGCCATTGCTGTAAGTTAGCAAAACCCTAAGCTTGGATATAGTTATCACCTTTCCTGCTTTCACATCTGGGTGACCAATAACTGCATCCCTACAGTAGCAAAAAGTTGCATCACGAAAAGGAATAATTCCCATCAGTTAACAGTAGCATTTAACAGGCATTGGTAATCTTTTAAATTTACATTCACACTTCCCTACTCTCCTGTGCACTTTTCCTGTGAATTTTACTGATATTCAGCCCGTCTCTTCCTTCCTCGGGCCTCACTGTGTTCCTCTCAGAGCATCATATGTTTAACAAAGACAGAGATGTTTCTATACAAGAGCTCTACAAGTATGAGCACTGCTAAGCAGGCAGGCACTCAAGTAATTTTCCATTGGAAGTGACATATCCATCTTGTTCTATGCTTGTCACTCCCTTCCCTAAGGCCTTGACTATGGAGTCTAGGCTTCTTCTAAGTCTCAAATGTGTCTTCAGTGCCTACTTGTCATAGAGGAAATGCCTCTCATCTGAGAATAATGAACACTACTCTCGGTTCGTCATCTCAGTGATTCCTCTATCCTCCCAACTGCCTTATTTGACATTTTGTCCCTTTCTTTATGACTGGTCCTTTCTACAATTGAAACAGACTCAAGTGTTTCTGATAGCAACAGAAGAAAAATCCTCTTCTTTAAATTAAAGATAATAAATTCTGCTCTTTAATGAGTCTCATAATTCTATGTCATTAGTAGCTCTAGACTGCCATTAAGTATTTCATATTTACTATACCTCATTTCATCATATCTACCAAAACTATTATCTGCTAGTTGCATCCAAAATGATCTTCTGTATCAAATTTACCCAACACATCTGAATACTGTATGACAATATTTTAGTGCAAAATATTGTCATATGGCAAGGTGTAGCGTCATACACCTTTAATTCTACCACTTAGAGATTAGTGTAAGTCCAAGGCCCACCAACCGTGCTATATAGTGAGTCCCCCGCCTCTCAATATATATACAGTGAGATAGTCATATCATTATTTTGTGAAAGTCTTCTTTTTGCCTGCTAAAATACAATTAAAAAATCTCAACATGCCAAACAAGTCTTTCATAGAGTTTGCCTTCTTTGCAACTGTCATTTCTCATGAGTCCATTCTTATGTGCTTAACCTCTATGCAACACAGCCATTTTCTTCTTATCAAATGCATCCTGTTATCTATGAGAGGACAGTTGCACTAAAAATTTGTCCCATCAATGCTCATTTCCATCAGCAAACCTGTATGTCTTTCTTTCTTTCTTTTCCATAGTAAACTCCCTCACTGACTTTCTATGACTGAGGAGCATACCAGAGGTATGTTCTAACTTTGTCTTCTCCTCATATCATTAATAGTACTATAAGAGGAGGAGAAGGATGGCGGAAAGGAGGGAGGAAGAGAAGGAGGAAGAGAAGTGAGAGAGTACTTTCATAATGACAATGTTAGGAGCTCAAGGAACTTTCATCAGGAGAAAACTGAATGGCTAAAATTGAAAATTTATCAACAGTTTATGAACTCATTCAAAAACAGATTTGAGAAATGGGAAAAACCTTCATTCAAGAAAAATCTAACAAGTGTCATTAAAAATATTAAGAATTTGTCATCTGAAACATCATCCTATCACCCTTGCTACCTAAGCTCTAGGTAAAATAAGTCAATACCAATATCAGCCAATGCTAGACACATACATTAAAGAAAGTGGATGTTTTCACTCTCAGTGGAGAAATGCACACCCAGTATCCCTGTTCTAGAAGCTATATGCTGGATTTACATAGAAAAGACTAGCCTGCTTTCTTCCTTTCAGTTTTTTTTCGGTAAGGTAGGGGGCCTAATCTATCCTAGGAGGTGGTTACTTCTTTGTTCACTGTCAATATATAAAATATGGTGTCATTCTACATCCCTGTTTCCAGTTCTGGTAATTGTGCAGAGGTGCCTTCCATAAAGAAAGACAAGTGCTGCTGATGAGAAAGTAATCAATTCTGACCAAAGCTGTGTGCTTTATTTAAAATAGAAAGTGAAGAATTAGTAGTGGATGAGATGATTTTGCGGACCAAGATGCTTGCTACCCAACATGACAACCTGAGTTTACATCCAGACCCAGCATGGCAGAAGACGAAAACAAACTTCCTCAACCTGCCCTCTAACTACTGCGTATGTAGGTAAAGGTAGACAAGCATCAATTCAGTCATAGACGAGTTAAAAGGTTAAAATTAAAGTAACAAGAAAAAGATCAGGAAGCTAAAGCAGTATACCTATGGATCCAGTAACAGAATCTTACATGTCAATCCAAAAAGTAAAAAGAGTGAAGGGAAGGATTCAACAAATCAGCAGTAATAGCCAGAGACATCAGCAGTCTGCTTTCAGTTAAAGAAGTAGCAACTGTTAGAAAGCTAGAAATAAAATAGGGATTCTAAAAAAATACTGGAAATCCAAAAAGAGCTAACTGGCATTCGGCTTCACATTAACAGAACACACATTCTTTCTAATGCACATGTACCACGCTCCGTGGTAAAAACCATACTAGACCACTAGACCACAACAAATCTCAGTACATTTTAAAGGAATAAAATGCAACATTTCTGAAATAAAGTTAGAAGTCAAACATGGAAATCAGACAGTACACTTCCAATAAACATCACACTGAGTAAGAAAGTACAATGGAAACTTAATTAAACAGCCAAATTCATATTCAGAAGAAAATCATGGAAAACTGTGAAAAACAAATGTCTCAAAAAGTTTTTTATTTGCTTTATTTTATTTTATTTTATTTTTGAGGTTATTATGAATGGAATTAGGGTTTTCCCCCTTTTTCAGTTTGTCTTTGGTATACAGGAAGGCTACTAATTTTTATGTTAATTCTGTAACTCTCTGTAACTCCTAAACCCACAGAAGCAGTGGTTAGCTGCACAAGAACAGGCCAGTCAATATTCAAGTGAAAATCTGGGGCTTTACCATGGATCTAAGGACAGCTGAGGGCTTCAAGGGGAGGAGGAGTCAGTGCTCTTGGTAGGTGCTCCAGTGAAGTGCCCCACAGAAATGAATATGTGGGCAGCACAAATGAGACTCAGTGGGTTAAGAGTCAATACTATCTCAAAAGCTTGGAATACCTATAAAAAATTTCACAGATCATATGAAGCTCAAGGAAAAGGAAGACCAAAATGTGGATGCTTCAGTCCTTCTTAGAAGGGAGAACAGAATGCTCATGAGAGGAGATACAGGGACAAATACTGGAGCTGAGACTGAAGAAAAGGTCATCCAGAGATTGCCCCATACACAGCCACGAAACCCAGTTACTGTTGTCGATGACAAGAAGTGCTTGTTGACAGGAGCCTGATATGGATGTCTCTTGAGAGGTTTTGCTAGAGCCCTACTGATACAGGTGAGGATACTTGCAGTTAACCATTGAACTGAGCAGAAAGACCACAATAGAGGAGTTAGAGAAAAGGCTGAAGGAGCTGAAGGGGTTTGCAGCACCATAGGAAGAACAACAATATCAACTAACGAACGGACCAGTGCTCCTAGGAACTAAAACACCAACCAATGAGTACACATGGGAGGAACCCTGGCTCCAGCTGCATATGTAGCAGAGGACGTAATTGTCCAGCATCGATAGTAGGAAAAACCCTTGGTCCTGTGAAGTCTCGTTTCTCCGATGTAAGAGGATGCCAAGGTATTGAAGTAGGAGTGGGTGGGTGGGAGTGGGATTATCCTCATAGAAGCAGGGATAGGGGATGAGGTATGGGAGATGGATGAAATGGGATAACGTTTTAAATGTAAATACATTAATACCCAAGAAAAATTAAGTTAAATAAAAGAGAAAAACATGTAAGACATAAAGTTAAGGAGAGTAGAGAGAAGAAGGTGGATCTAGGAGGAACTAGGTTAAGAGTGGGAGGTGAATATGATCAAAACATTATATGAGATTTACAAAGAATGAATAAAAATAGTATAGCTTTAAAACAGTCTCCAATCAGCAACCTTAGCTTTCCTCATTAAAATATTTGGAAAGGAAGAGCTTACTGAACACAAAACAAGTAATACAAAATAAAGGAAAGAAATGGAGATACAGATAGAAGAGTAGAACTAAACAAAATAAGTAAGAAAATCAGTAAAACAAAGCTGGTTATATCCAAATAACAGCAAGACTGATGAACCATAACTACATCCATCACCAGAAATAAAGCTTATATTAATAAAACTGGGGATGTAAAAAACACAATTATCATATTTACAGAAACAGAAAGTATAGAAGAACTCTAGGGGCAATTTCATATCAACAGATTAAATAAAGTGGACAAATTCCTAGAAGGATAAAGATTACTGTGATGTGCTAAGCAAAAGAAAAAATAGGCTTATACCAAGTAAAGTTACGGAAAAAACTTTGCCAGCTGATGTGTTTTACAAATATTCAATGAAAAATTAATGGTAACCAATCAAAGAAAGCAGTGTTTCTTTAGCATCCAAACACCAAGTGCTATAGTATTACAAGACTGTATTCAAAATGCAGAAATATTGACAAAAATCCAAAATCCATTTCTAATAATAAAATCTTCAGTATAGAGACTCCCAGAACACAAACACATGTTCACAAACACTGATAGATTTTTTTAAATCTGAGTTTAGTCAAAGGCAGGAATAATAACAATATGCAGAAATAGATCTTATATATGCATGAATATGTCACAAGAATTAAAGAATTGTATTTACACTATCACATCAATGTGATAGAATATGAAAACTTTCAAAAGGAAGTGAAGAACTTAAAGCTGGAGTAATGAAAAGTCTGTGGTAGAGACTTGCCAAAGACATGCAGATCACAGAACAGAGCTTAAGACTCTAGCTACATTGCACGTGTGTGTGTGTGTGTGTGTGTGTGTGTGTGTGTGTGTGTGTGTTTGACTGGTGTTTTTACAATGATGTCAGTACTACTTTGTACTTACTGTTGTTAAAAACACTTAAAGGAATAGAACTCTTTCAAAAGATATCATTTATGAAAATACATTATTGGAGCTAAAATCATCGATGGTGAGCTACTAAGCAGAGCTAATAGAACACAGGAAGACACTTTAGCTCCATAGTTTTTAAATTTTTATGAAAAAATAGTTTGTCTTTGGCTATATCACCCTGAATGGAGCTGACTTTTGTCAGAAAATATAGGTTTTTTTTTTAATAAGCAATGATCAAATAATTAGGCAATGTGATCTGCTACCAGAACAACAAGTTCATTCGATGATACTAAAAAGTAACTTCAAGTACACAGAAGTCCTAAAGCCAACTGGTAAACAATCAAACTTTCAGAAGAAAATATAGATATAAATGTATTACGGGATGATTTCTTATAGTACACCAAAAGCACAGCAATAACAACAAAAAAATGGGTGAAATCTTGCTAATATTACAATCTTGGTGGCTAAAAAATATCAAGAAATTGAAGGCTGGCCCCTAAATGAACGAAAGTATTTACAAATAATATGTATGACAATGGACTGGGATGTGTACATATGTATACACATACTCAAAGACATGGACGTGGATTTCCATAAATGGGCTTAACCAAGAGCTGATAAACACAAGAAGACTTCAACATCATTAGTTGTTAGGTGAACACAAAGAAAAAAAAAAACAGTGAAACACAGCTTCACAGCCATCGAGATTGCTATGCGTAAAAGAAGAGAAGATACAAGGCTTGATTTGTTTCGCACTATAAAAATAATGATTTAATCACCAAGTATGAAGAATTTTGAAAAATTAAGACATTTTAAATATCATTCAAACAAAAAAGTGTGAGATACTATCTAAAGTTAGATTTTTAAATACTGTAGTGAAAATTATACTATGTGAAAATGATCTGATGAACTCTATCAGTTAGATAACACAACAGAACTGTATATATCTATGGAGACTACTCTTAAAGACTTTTAAAAACCAGAAAAGTGTGGAGAAAGCAATATATTAATGATTAAAATAATATATAAAACCAGCCAAGCTATATCATAACATACTGAGTAGCATTTTATATTTCTTGTCTGCATCCTTTAAGCAGTGCTATAGACACAGAGGTAAAAAATCACTTCATTACTATATTATCTCCTATTAACCACAGAAAGACTGTAGCTTGAAAAGGCATTTACAAAGAAGACTGAACCACTGTAGGATATGAATGGATAAAACATGCCACGGACAGCAGGCACAAATGTATATTTCATGATTTGCTGCCAATTTTGCATGATTTTTTTCAGTAAAGTTAACATAAATCTAATTTGTATAAAAATTTGTACTTGCTGTTTTGTACTTAATGTTCTTGAAAACACTTAAAGGAATAGAACTCCTTGTAAAAGATAGTATTTATGAAAATACATTATGGGGACTAAAATTATCGATGGTGAGTTACTAAGCAGAGCTAATAGAACACAGGAAGACACTTTAGCTCCATCCTTTTTAATTATTTTACTCATAAGTGTGTGTGCATGTATGCATGCATTTGTGTGTGTGTGTGTGTGTGTGTGTGTGTGTGTGTGGTGTGTATGTGTGTGCGCGCGCGCACACGCGCAGGGGCTTTCAAAGTCTAGAAAAGGTGTGAGATTCCCACAATCTAGAGTTTCACGTAGCCAAAACCTGACCAACTTTCCTTCTGGGAACTGAGCTCATGTGCTCTGCCAGAGCTGTACGAGCTCACCAGTGAACTATTTCCCCAGTCCCTTAACTATATATTTTAATATCCATTTACCTTTGATCTGAACCTTAATTTTAAAGTGAATTTGTTTCCTGTATTAGTTAAACAGTATCACTTTAAAAGTTTACGGTTATGATAAGCATATTCTCAGTTTTCATCATCCCAAATACATATAAGTTTAGAGGACTGAGAACTACTGCTACTGTGATATGCAGGGTCATATCTAAAAGTGGCAAAGCAATAAGAGATGCATTTGTACATGACACATCATTTTATAAATCATCCTCTTTATTGGTATCTAGTGGCCTTCTGTATTTATTCTGGATAGTTTTGGTTTGAAGTTTGCGATTTCAGATATGAGAATACCTATGTCAGCTTCTGATTATAGTTTCCATCTGATTGATCAGTTGATTTATAACCTTTGACTCAATTCTGAGGTGTGTTTAAAAATAAAATGTACTGTCCTGTGTCCAGCTATCCCACTCACTACATGAGTCTGAGTCAACACCCTCCAGAGGCACATTCTGTCCATCGCAGGACTATACATTTATGGAATAGGCCATAAAAGCAGAAAAGAGACTAGGGGAAGTGGGAGGGGAGAGGGTAGACAAGAGGCTAAAGGGAAAGGAGGAAAGAGAAAAGAGAAGGGATGGAGTAAATACGGTCCAAGCATATAGTGTTGAAAGAAATTATTTGTAAAACCCAACATTTTATACAGTGAATATATATTAATTAAAAAGTCTGTGTGGCAACCTTTTTTGAGTTAGCTGAAAGGTTACTTTCTTGCTTTTTCTAGGGTGTAGTTCCTCTCCTTGTGTTGGAGTTTTCCATCTATGATCTTTGCAGGGCTGGATCTGGGGGAAAGTTATTGTGTAAATTTGGTTGTCAATCTCTAAAATCTCATCTGGTTTCTTATACATTCATGGAATAAATGATTAGATTCTGAAATTTAAAAATCAATTCTATTTACCATATCTCTCAGACAAATGAAGAAACTACATCCAACCAAATACATGCAGAGTCGATGTGCTTACGCTCCTTTTCTAATCTTGGCCTTAGTTTTAAGTACAAAAGATTTTTTTCATTCATTTTTTTGGTATATTTCACAGAGACAATTGTATGCGAATGACTTGGTTTTTTATCCTTTAAACCTTTATTGTTTTTATTTTACCTTAGTGAAACAGTCTTGAATTCCAAAATTCAAAGTGCTAAGATGTTTCATTTCTGCTTTGTTTTTTATCTTAGAGAGCATGTGATCATTCAACACAAAGTCAGTGCTAACCACAGCTATTTGTAGATATTTTTATAATCTTGAGGACATTTTCTCTTCTTATTTGCATGCAATAAAAGGTTTTTATAATTAGTGGAAAAGGTCTTAAATCTAACCTCCATTGCTAAAATATAAGTCCAGTGAGATAAACATTGTAGCTATACCAGAAAACTCTATTCATGAAGTTAAACAACTATTTTAAGAATACTACAAAATTCTAGAAATATGCTAAAAATTTTGATTTTTGATTATTACATTTTCATATTCAAAACATGTATATATTTCTTTTGTAATATTCAATTCTTTGTTTTTTATTGGATATTTTTTATTTACATTTCAAATGTTATTCCTTTTCTCGGTTTCCCGGACCCTTAAGAGTGCTCCCCTCCCCAACCACCCTCCCCTCCCCGCACCCTCCCACCCCCGACATTCCCCTACACTGTGACCCAATCACAGAAAAACACACATGGTACGCACTCACTGATAAGTGGATATTAGCTCAAAAGATTGAATTACCCAAGATACAATCCACAAATCACATGAGCTCAAGAAGAAAGAAGACAAAAGTGTGGATGCCTCACTCCTTCTTAAAAGGGGAAACAAAAATATTCATAGAAGGGGATATGGAGGCAAAGTTTGGAGCAGCAACTGAAGAAACAGCCATTCAGAGCCTGCCACACATGGGTATACAACCCATATATATACAGCCACCTAAACTAGATAAGATTGATGAAGCTAAGAAGTAAATGCTGACAGGAGCCTGATATAGCTGTCTCCTGAGAGGCACAGCCAGAGCATGTCAAATGTAGAGGTGAATGCTAGCAGCAAACCATTGAACTGAGAACGGGATCCCTGCTGGAGAAATTAGAGAAAGGATTGAAAGAACTGAAGGGGCTTGCAACTTTATATTTCTTTTACATAGACACAGGTTCTACTCCCTGTTTTGCTGCTAGTCCCTCCCCACACCATCCTTTCTCTCCTCTCTGCCCACCTACACACGCTTCTCTGCTTGTCTTCAGTAAAAGGCAGACCTGCCACAAATATCAAGAAACCATGGCATAGGGGTTGGGGATTTAGCTCAGTGGTAGAGCGCTTGCCTAGGAAGCGCAAGGCCCTGGGTTCGGTCCCCAGCTCCGAAAAAAAGAACCAATAAAAAAAAAAAAAGAAACCATGGCATAAAAAATTGAAGTAAGACCAGGCACCTCTTCTGGAATTGAGGCTGGATGAGACAACCGAGTAGGAGGAAATGGTTCCAAATGCAAGTAGAGTCAGAGACAACCCCCGCTTCCTCTGTTGGGAGTCACACAAGAAGATCAAGCTACCCAACTGTAACATATATTCAGAGAGCCTAGGTCAGTTCATATGGGCTCTCTGATTGCCAGTTCAGTCTCTCTGAGCCCATTTGAGCCTCGTTTGGTTAAAGTTATTTTTGTCTCTGTGTTTATAGCACTGTTTAAAGGAAACACAAGAAATATAAAATGCAATTCATTGTTATAATAAATATAGCTTAATTGATTTTATATATTATTTAAATCATTAATATATTGCTTTCTCTACATTTTTCAGTTTTCTTTTTAAAGTCTTCAAGAGTTTGTAGCTACTCTCCATAGAGGTATACAGTTCTGTTGTGTTACCTAACTGACAGAATTCATCAGATCATTTTCACATAGTATAATCTGTACTACAGTATTTAGAAACCTAACTTAAGTTATTATCTCACACTCCTTTGTTTGAGTGATATTTGAAATTTCTTAATTGTTCAAAATTCTTCATATGTGGTGATTAAATCATTTATTTTTATAACACAAAACAAATCTACCCTTGTACCTTATCTCTTTTTACTCACAGAAGTCTTGATGGTTGTGAAGCTGTGTTTCTCTAAGATTTATTTTTTTGCATTCACCTAATAACTAATGATGTTGAAGTCTTCTTGTATTTATAAGCTCTTGGTTAAACCCATTTCTTGTACATGCAGACTTCCAGATGGACCAGTGACCATATATTGAAGGGATTTTCTTTTTCCATTTTTTTAACTCTTTTTTTTTTTTGTCAAAAATCAAGTGTCCATAGGGGTGTGTGTGTGTGTGTGTGTGTGTGTGTGTGTGTGTGTGTGTGTGTGTTTGTGTGTGTGTATGTGTGTTTACTTCTGGGGTAAATTAACTTGCATTGATCAATGTCTCTGTTTTTATGCCAACATTATGTGGTTTTCATTACTACAGTTCTGCAGTATAGCTTGAAATCAAGAATAGTGATACCTCTGAAAGTTATCTTATTGTACAGGGTTGGCTTTAGCTCTCCTGGGTTTTTTGCTTGTTCATATGAAATTGACTATTTTTCTTTCAAAGTCTGTTAAGAATTGTACTGCAATTTTGATGGAGATTGCACTGAGTCTGTAGACTGCTCTGGGTAAGATGGCCATTGTCACCATGTTAATCCTACTGATCCACAAGCATGGGAGATGCCTTCCATATTAAGATATCGTCTCCAATTTCTTTCTTCAAAGACTTGAAGTTCATGTCATACAGGTCTTTCATGTGCTTGGTTAGAGTTACACCAAGGTATTTTATATTATCCACACCTATTGTAAAGGATGCTGTCTCCCTAACTTCATTCTCAGTCCATTGGTTTTATACAAATTAACTGTTTGAATAAAGGAGGACTACTTATTTCTTTTGTATCCAGCCACATTACTGAAGGTGCATATCAATTGTAGGAGTTCTCTGGTTAGGATTTAGGGGTTATTTATGTATACTATCATATCATCAGTGGAGAGTAATACTTTGACTGAGACTGATTCCTTTCCAGTTTGTTGTATTCCCTTGATCTTCTTTAGTTTCTTAGTGTTTAGTTAGAACTTCAAGTATTATATTTATTGAACAGATAGAGAGTTGATAGCCTTGTCTCTGATGTTAATAGAATTGCTTTGAATTTCTCTACATTTAATTTGATGTTGACTATAAGCCTGCTATAAATTGCCTTTATTATGTCTAGGTATGTCCCTTGTATCCATGATCTCTTCAAGACTTTTATCATGAAGGCTTTTGGAATTCGTCAAAGGCTTTTTTAGCATCTAATGAGATGATTATATATTTTTCTTTAATTTGTTTAGAAGGTGGGTTACATTGACAGATTTCTCTATGTTGAACTATTCCTGCATCTCAGGGATGATACCTACTTGATTATAGAACATGCGTTTGAAGATTTGGTTTGCAAGTATTTTGTTGGGTATTTTTGCCTCTGTTTGTGAGGGGAATTGACCTATATAGATCTCTTTCCATGTGGTTGGGATATCAGGGTGAGTACAGTCTCATAAACTGAACTTGGCAACTTTCCTTATGATTCTATTTTGTAAAATAATTTTGAATTATTGGCATTAGTTCTTCTTTCAAAATCTGGTAAAATTCGGTGCTAAAATTTTTTTTTGTCCTGGGCTTTATATGGTTGGAAGATTTTATTGACTGCCTTTATTTCCTTAGGGATTACAGGTCTACTTAAATTGTTTGTCTGACCTTAATTTAACTCTGATAAGTGGTATCTGTAAAAAGTTGTCCATTTCTCTTAGATTTTTCAAATTTGCAGATTATAGGTTTTTGAATGAATGACTCTTTGGATTTCCTTGGTGTCTGTTGTTATATCCACTTCTTTGTTTCCGATTTTGTTAGTTTGTGTATTCTTTCTCTACCTTTTAGTAAGTTTGAATAAGGGTTTGTCTATCTTGTTGATTTTCCCGGAAGAACAAAGATTTTGTTTTATTGATCCTTTGTGTTGTTCTTTGTTTCTATCTTATTTTGTTCAACTGGGAGTTTGATTCTTTCCAGCTATCCACTCCTCTTAGATGTGTTAACTTCTTTTTGTTCTAGAGCTTTCAGATGTACAGTTCAGTACTTAGTATGAGCTATCTCTAATTTCTTTATGAAGGCCATTGATGGTATGAACTTTTCACTTAGTACAGCTTTCCTTTTTTTCTTTTATTAAATTTTTTAATTTGTATTTTAAATGTTATCCCCGTTCCCAGTTTCTCCTCCAGAAACCTGCTATCCCATTTCCCCCACCCTGCTTCTATTAGGGTTCTTCCTCATGTACTCACCTACTCCCTACTACCTCCCCACCCTGACTTTCCCTGACACTGGAACATTAAGCCTTGACAGGACCAAGGGCCTGTTCTCCCATTGATGCCTGACAAGGCCATCATTTCCTACATATGAGGATGGAGCCATAGGCCTATCCCTGTGTTGTCTTGGGATGGTGGTTTAGTCCCATGGATCTCTGGGGAGGGGGTGTCTGGTTAATTGATATTGTTGTTCTTCTTATGGGGTTGCAAACTCCTTCAGCTATGTCAGTTCTTTTTCTAGTTCCTCCACTGGGGACCCTGTTTTCAGTTCAAGGGTTAGCCGCGAACATCTGTCTCTATATTTGTCAAGCTCTGGCAAAGGCTCTCACGAGACAGCAATATTAGGCTCCTGTTAGGATGCACATTTTGTCATCAACAACATTATCTGGGTTTGGTGTCTGTATATGAGATGAATGTCCCATGTAGGGCAGTCTCTGGGTGGCCTTTCGTTCAGTCTCTACTCCACACTTTTTTTCCATATTTCCTCCTGTGAGTATATTTGTTCCCACTTCTAAGAAGGTCTGAAGCATTCACACATTGATCTTCCTTCTTCTTAACCATCATGTGGTTTGTGAATTTTATCATAAGAATTCTGAGCTTTTGGGCTACTATCCACTTATAAGTGATTGCAAACCATGTGTGTTTTTTGTGATTGGGTTACCTCACTCGGGGTCTTTTCTTTCTTTCTTTTTTATTAAATATTTTTTCATTATTTTTCTTTTTTATTGGATTTCTTTACTTTTATTTCAAATGTTATCCCCTTTCCCAATTTCCCCTCTGAAGGCCCCCTAAACATTCCCACTTCCTATTGCCTTTATGAGAGTGTTCCCCCACTCCCTACCACTTCCCTGTTGGGGCTTTCCCCTATACAGGAACACTGAGCCTTCATAGGGCCAAGGGCCTCTCTTCTCATTGATGCCCGATAAGGCCATCCTCTGCTACATCTGTGGCTGGAGCCATGCATTCCTCCATGTGTACTATTTGGTTAGTGGTTTAGTCTCCGGGAGCTCTGGCAGTTCTGGAGGGTTAATATTGTTGTTCTTCCTATAGGGTTGAAAACCCTTTCAGCTCCTTCAGTTTTTTTCTCTAACTCTGCCATTGGGGACCCCATTATCAGTTCAATGGTTGGCTGCAAGCACCTGCCTCTGTATTTGTTAGGCTCTGGCAGAGCCTCGCAGGTAACAGCTATATTAGGCTCCTGTCAGCATGCACTTATTGACATCGACAATATTGTCTTGGATTGGTGACAGTTTATGGAATGGATCCCTGGAAGGGCCATCTCAGGATGACCTTTCCCTCAGTCTCTGCTTCACACTCTGTCTATGTATGTCCTCCTATGAATATTTTGTTCTCTCTTCTAAGAAGGATTGAAGCATCCACTGTTTGGTCTTCCAACTTCCTGAGCTTCAAGTAGTGTGTGGATTGTATCTAGGGTATTCCGAGCTTTTGATCTAATATCCACTTATCAATGAGTGCATACCATGTGTGTTCTTTTGTGATTGTGTTACCTTGCTCAGGATGATATTTTCTAGTTCCATCCATTTGTCTATGAATTTCATGAAGTCATTGGTTTTAATAGCTAAATAATACTCCATTGTGTAAATGTAGCACATTTTCTGTATCCATTCCTCTTTCGAAGGATATCTGGGTTGCTACCAGCTTCTGGCTATCATAAATGAGATTGTATGAACATAGTGGAGTCTGTGTCCTTGTTACATCTTATAGAATCTTTTGGATATATGCACAGGAGTGGTATAGCTGAGTCCTCAGGTATTTCTACATCCATTTTTCTGAGGAGCATTCAGACTGATGTGCAGAGTGGTTATACCAGCTTGCAATCCCACCAAAAATGGAGGAGCATGCTTCTTTCTCTACATCCTCACCAGCATCTGTGGTCAACTGAGGTTTTTATCTCAATCATTCTGACTGGTGTGAGGTTGAAATCTCAGGGTTGTTTTGATTTTCATTTCCAAGACGACTAAGGATGTTAAACATTTCTTTAGGTGCTTCTCAGCCATTTGATATTCTTCAGTTGAGAATTCTTTGTTTAGCTCTGTCCCCCATTTTTAATAGGGTTATTTGATTCTCCAGAGTCTAACTTCTTGAGTTCCTTGTATATATTGGATATTAGCCTCTATCAGATGTAGGATTGATAAAGATCTTTTCCCAAGCTGTTGGTTGCTATTGTTTTGTCCTATTGACAGTGTCCTTTTCCTTACAGAAGCTTTGCAATTTTATGAGGTCCCATTTGTCTATGCTTGATCTTATACCATATGCCATTGATATTCTGTTCAGGAAATTTTTCCTTGTGCCTATGTGTTTGAGGCTCTTCCCCACTTTCTTTTCTATTTGTTTTAGTGTATCTGGTTTGATGTGGAGGTCCTGGATCCACTTGAGTTGAGCATTGTACAGGGTGATAAAAATAGATCAACTTACATTCTTCTGCATGATGACCTCCAGTTGAATCAGCACCACTTGTAGAAAATGCTTCCTTTTTTCCATTAGATGGTTTTAGCTCCTTTGTCAAAGATCAAGTGACCTTAGGTGTTTGTGTTCATTCTGGGTATTCAGTTCTATTCCACTGATCTTACCTACCTGTCTCTGTACCAGTACCATACAGTTTTTTTTTTTTTATCAAGATTGCTCTATAATACTGCATGAGGTCAGGGATGATGATTTCCCCAGAAGTTCTTTTATTGTTGAGTATAGTTTTTGCGATCTTGGTTTTTTGTTATTCCAAATGGATTTGGAGATTGCTTTTTCTAACACTATGAAGAATTGAGTTGGAATTTTTATGGGGATTGTATTGAATCTGTAGATTGCTTTTGGCAAGAGGGACATTTTTATAATATTAATCCTTAATATTAATCCTGCCAATCCATGAGCATGGGAAGTCTTTCCATCTTCTGAGAATTTCTTTGATTTCTTTCTTCAGAGACTTGAAGTTCTTGTCATACAGATCTTTCACTTGCTTGGTTAGAGTCACACCAAGGTATTTTATATTACTTTGGACTATTGCAAAGGTTGTCATTTTCCTAATTTCTTTCTCAGCCTGTTTATCCTTTAAGAAGAGGAAGGCTCACACCCGCAGATCCTGGCCCGCAGCCGCTCTCTGCTCCCAGACCCTGTGAGAGAGAGACCCAACCGCCTGGTCAGGTGGGCACTCCTGAGGCTGCAGAGCGGAAGAGACCACCAACACTGCTCACCCCTGCCCACATCCCTGGCCCAAGAGGAAACTGTATAAGGCCTCTGGGCTCCCGTGGGGGAGTGCCCAGGAGCAGCAGGACACCTGCCTGAGACACCTCCGGAACCTGAAAGAAACAGACCTGATAAACAGTTCTCTGCACCCAAATCCCGTGGGAGGGAGAGCTAAACCTTCAGAGAGGCAGACAAGCCTGGGAAACCAGAAGAGACTCCTCCCTGCACACACATCTCGGACGCCAGAGGAAAAAGCCAAAGACCATCTGGAACCCTGGTGCACTGAAGCTCCCGGAAGGGGCGAAACAGGTCTTCCTGGTTGCTGCCGCTGCAGAGAGCCCCTGGGCAGCACCCCACGAGCGAACTTGAGCCTCAGGACCACAGGTAAGACAAAATTTTCTGCTGCAAGAAAGCTGCCTGGTGAACTCAAGACACAGGCCCACAGGAACAGCTGAAGACCTGTAGAGAGGAAAAGCTACACGCCCGAAAGCAGAACACTCTGTCCCCATAACTGACTGAAAGACAGGAAAACAGGTCTACAGCACTCCTGACACACAGGCTTATAGGACAGTCTAGCCACTGTCAGAAATAGCAGAACAAAGTAACACTAGAGATAATCTGATGGCGAGAGGCAAGCGCAGGAACCCAAGCAACAGAAACCAAGACTACATGCCATCATCGGAGCCCAATTCTCCCACCAAAACAAACATGGAATATCCAAACACACCAGAAAAGCAAGATCTAGTTTCAAAATCATATTTGATCATGATGCTGGAGGACTTCAAGAAAGACATGAACACACTTAGGGAAACACAGGAAAACATTAATAAACAAGTAGAAGCCTACAGAGAGGAATCGCAAAAATCCCTGAAAGAATTCCAGGAAAACACAATCAAACAGTTGAAGGAATTAAAAATGGAAATAGAAGCAATCAAGAAAGAACACATGGAAACAACCCTGGATATAGAAAACCAAAAGAAGAGACAAGGAGCTGTAGATACAAGCTTCACCAACAGAATACAAGAGATGGAAGAGAGAATCTCAGGAGCAGAAGATTCCATAGAAATCATTGACTCAACTGTCAAAGATAATGTAAAGCGGAAAAAGCTACTGGTCCAAAACATACAGGAAATCCAGGACTCAATGAGAAGATCAAACCTAAGGATAATAGGTATAGAAGAGAGTGAAGAATCCCAGCCCAAAGGACCAGTGAATATCTTCAACAAAATCATAGAAGAAAACTTCCCTAACCTAAAAAAAGAGATACCCATAGACATACAAGAAGCCTACAGAACTCCAAATAGATTGGACCAGAAAAGAAACACCTCCCGTCACATAATTGTCAAAACACCAAACGCACAAAATAAAGAAAGAATATTAAAAGCAGTAAGGGAAAAAGGTCAAGTAACATATAAAGGCAGACCTATCAGAATCACACCAGACTTCTCGCCAGAAACTATGAAGGCCAGAAGATCCTGGACTGATGTCATACAGACCCTAAGAGAACACAAATGCCAGCCCAGGTTACTGTATCCAGCAAAACTCTCAATTAACATAGATGGAGAAACCAAGATATTCCATGACAAAACCAAATTTACACAATATCTTTCTACAAATCCAGCACTACAAAGGATAATAAATGGTAAAGCCCAACATAAGGAGGCAAGCTATACCCTAGAAGAAGCAAGAAACTAATCGTCTTGGCAACAAAACAAAGAGAATGAAAGCACACAAACATAACCTCACATCCAAATATGAATATAAAGGGAAACAATAATCACTATTCCTTAATATCTCTCAATATCAATGGCCTCAACTCCCCAATAAAAAGACATAGATTAACAAACTGGATACGCAACGAGGACCCTGCATTCTGCTGCCTACAGGAAACACACCTCAGAGACAAAGACAGACACTACCTCAGAGTGAAAGGCTGGAAAACAACTTTCCAAGCAAATGGTCAGAAGAAGCAAGCTGGAGTAGCCATTCTAATATCAAATAAAATCAATTTCCAACTAAAAGTCATCAAAAAAGATAAGGAAGGACACTTCATATTCATCAAAGGAAAAATCCACCAAGATGAACTCTCAATCCTAAATATCTATGCCCCAAATACAAGGGCACCTACATACGTAAAAGAAACCTTACTAAAGTTCAAAACACACATTGCACCTCACACAATAATAGTGGGAGATTTCAACACCCCACTCTCATCAATGGACAGATCATGGAAACATAAATTAAACAGTGATGTCGACAGACTAAGAGAAGTCATGAGCCAAATGGACTTAACGGATATTTATAGAACATTCTATCCTAAAGCAAAAGGATATACCTTCCTCTCAGCTCCTCATGGTACTTTCTCCAAAATTGACCATATAATTGGTCAAAAAACAGGCCTCAACAGGTACAGAAAGATAGAAATAATCCCATGCGTGCTATCGGACCACCACGGCCTAAAACTGGTCTTCAATAACAATAAGGGAAGAATGCCCACATATACGTGGAAATTGAACAATGCTCTACTCAATGATAACCTGGTCAAGGAAGAAATAAAGAAAGAAATTAAAAACTTTGTAGAATTTAATGAAAATGAAGATACAACATACTCAAACTTATGGGACACAATGAAAGCTGTGCTAAGAGGAAAACTCATAGCGCTGAGTGCCTGCAGAAAGAAACAGGAAAGAGCATATGTCAGCAGCTTGACAGCACACCTAAAAGCTCTAGAACAAAAAGAAGCAAATACACCCAGGAGGAGTAGAAGGCAGGAAATAATCAAACTCAGAGCTGAAATCAACCAAGTAGAAACAAAAAGGACCATAGAAAGAATCAACAGAACCAAAAGTTGGTTCTTTGAGAAAATCAACAAGATAGATAAACCCTTAGCCAGACTAACGAGAGGACACAGAGAGTGCGTCCAAATTAACAAAATCAGAAATGAAAAGGGAGACATAACAACAGATTCAGAGGAAATTCAAAAAATCATCAGATCTTACTATAAAAACCTATATTCAACAAAATTTGAAAATCTTCAGGAAATGGACAATTTCCTAGACATATACCAGGTATCGAAGTTAAATCAGGAACAGTTAAACCAGTTAAACAACCCCATAACTCCTAAGGAAATAGAAGCAGTCATTAAAGGTCTCCCAACCAAAAAGAGCCCAGGTCCAGACGGGTTTAGTGCAGAATTCTATCAAACCTTCATAGAAGACCTCATACCAATATTGTCCAAACTATTCCACAAAATTGAAACAGATGGAGCCCTACCGAATTCCTTCTACGAAGCCACAATTACTCTTATACCTAAACCACACAAAGACACAACAAAGAAAGAGAACTTCAGACCAATTTCCCTTATGAATACCGACGCAAAAATACTCAATAAAATTCGGGCAAACCGAATTCAAGAGCACATCAAAACAATCATCCACCATGATCAAGTAGGCTTCATCCCAGGCATGCAGGGATGGTTTAATATACGGAAAACCATCAACGTGATCCATTATATAAACAAACTAAAAGAACAGAACCACATGATCATTTCATTAGATGCTGAGAAAGCATTTGACAAAATTCAACACCCCTTCATGATAAAAGTCCTGGAAAGAATAGGAATTCAAGGCCCATACCTAAACATAGTAAAAGCCATATACAGCAAACCAGTTGCTAACATTAAACTAAATGGAGAGAAATTTGAAGCAATCCCACTAAAATCAGGGACTAGACAAGGCTGCCCACTCTCTCCCTACTTATTCAATATAGTTCTTGAAGTTCTAGCCAGAGCAATCAGACAACAAAAGGAGATCAAGGGGATACAGATCGGAAAAGAAGAGGTCAAAATATCACTATTTGCAGATGACATGATAGTATATTTAAGTGATCCCAAAAGTTCCACCAGAGAACTACTAAAGCTGATAAACAGCTTCAGCAAAGCGGCTGGGTATAAAATTAACTCAAATAAATCAGTTGCCTTCCTCTATACAAAAGAGAAACAAGCCGAGAAAGAAATTAGGGAAACGACACCCTTCATAATAGACCCAAATAATATAAAGTACCTCGGTGTGACTTTAACAAAGCAAGTAAAAGATCTGTACAATAAGAACTTCAAGACACTGAGGAAAGAAATTGAAGAAGACCTCAGAAGATGGAAAGATCTCCCATGCTCATGGATTGGCAGGATTAATGTAGTAAAAATGGCCATTTTACCAAAAGCAATCTACAGATTCAATGCAATCCCCATCAAAATACCAATCCAATTCTTCAAAGAGTTAGACAGAACAATTTGCAAATTCATCTGGAATAACAAAAAACCCAGGATAGCTAAAGCTATCCTCAACAATAAAAGGACTTCAGGGGGAATCACTATCCCTGAACTCAAGCAGTATTACAGAGCAATAGTGATAAAAACTGCATGGTATTGGTACAGAGACAGACAGATAGACCAATGGAATAGAATTGAAGACCCAGAAATGAACCCACACACCTATGGTCACTTGATTTTTGACAAAGGAGCCAAAACCATCCAATGGAAAAAAGATAGCATTTTCAGCAAATGGTGCTGGTTCAACTGGAGGGCAACATGTAGAAGAATGCAGATCGATCCATCCTTATCACCCTGTACAAAGCTTAAGTCCAAGTGGATCAAGGACCTCCACATCAAACCAGACACACTCAAACTAATAGAAGAAAAACTAGGGAAGCATCTGGAACACATGGGCACTGGAAAAAATTTCCTGAACAAAACACCAATGGCTTATGCTCTAAGATCAAGAATCGACAAATGGGATCTCATAAAACTGCAAAGCTTCTGTAAGGCAAAGGACACTGTGGTTAGGACAAAACGGCAACCAACAGATTGGGAAAAGATCTTTACCAATCCTACAACAGATAGAGGCCTTATATCCAAAATATACAAAGAACTCAAGAAGTTAGACCGCAGGGAAACAAATAACCCTATTAAAAAATGGGGTTCAGAGCTAAACAAAGAATTCACAGCTGAGGAATGCCGAATGGCGGAGAAACACCTAAAGAAATGTTCAACATCTTTAGTCATAAGGGAAATGCAAATCAAAACAACCCTGAGATTTCACCTCACACCAGTGCGATTGGCTAAGATCAAAAACTCAGGTGACAGCAGATGCTGGCGAGGATGTGGAGAAAGAGGAACACTCCTCCATTGTTGGTGGGATTGCAGACTGGTAAAACCATTCTGGAAATCAGTCTGGAGGTTCCTCAGAAAATTGGACATTGAACTGCCTGAGGATCCAGCTATACCTCTCTTGGGCATATACCCAAAAGATGCCTCAACATATAAAAGAGACACGTGCTCCACTATGTTCATCGCAGCCTTATTTATAATAGCCAGAAACTGGAAAGAACCCAGATGCCCTTCAACAGAGGAATGGATACAGAAAATGTGGTACATCTACACAATGGAATATTACTCAGCTATCAAAAACAACGAGTTTATGAAATTCGTAGGCAAATGGTTTGAACTGGAAAATATCATCCTGAGTGAGCTAACCCAATCACAGAAAGACATACATGGTATGCACTCATTGATAAGTGGCTATTAGCCCAAATGCTTGAATTACCCTAGATCCCTAGAACAAACGAAACTCAAGACGGATGATCAAAATGTGAATGCTTCACTCCTTCTTTAAATGAGGAAAAAGAATACCCTTGGCAGGGAAGGGAGAGGCAAAGATTAAATCAGAGACTTAAGGAACACCCATTCAGAGCCTGCCCCACATGTGGCCCATATATATACAGCCACCCAATTAGACAAGATGGATGAAGCAAAGAAGTGCAGACGGACAGGAGCCGGATGTAGATCGCTCCTGAGAGACACAGCCAGAATACAGCAAATACAGAGGCGAATGCCAGCAGCAAACCACTGAACTGAGAATAGGTCCCCTATTGAAGGAATCAGAGAAAGAACTGGAAGAGCTTGAAGGGGCTCGAGACCCCAAAAGTACAACAATGCCAAGCAACCAGAGCTTCCAGGGACTAAGCCACTACCTAAAGACTTTACATGGACTGACCCTGGACTCTGACCCCATAGGTAGCAATGAATATCCTAGTAAGAGCACCAGTGGAAGGGGAAGCCCTGGGTCCTGCTAAGACTGAACCCCCAGTGAACTAGTCTATGGGGGGAGGGCGGCAATGGGGGGAGGGTTGGGAGGGGAACACCCATAAGGAAGGGGAGGGGAGAGGGGGATGTTTGCCCGGAAACCGGGAAAGGGAATAACACTCGAAATGTATATAAGAAATACTCAAGTTAATAAAAAAAAAAAAGACTTAAAAAAAAAAAGAAGAGGAAGGCTACTGATTTGTTTGAGTTCATTTAAATCCAGCCACTTTGCTGAAGTTGTTTATCAGGCTCAGTAGTTCTATAGCGGAATTTTGGGGACACTTAAGTATTCTATCATTTTAACTGCAAATAGTAATATTTTGACTTCTTCCTTTCCAATTTGTTTCCCCTTTACCTCCTTTTGTTGTCTGATTGCTCTGGCTAGAACTTCCAGTACAATATTGAAAAGGTAGGGAGAGAGTGGGCAGCTTTGTCTAGTCTCTGCTTTTAGTGGAATTGCTGCAAGTTTCTCTCCATTTAGTTTGATATTGGCTACTGGTTTGCTGTATATTGCTTTCACTATGTTTAGGTGTGGGCCTTGAATTGCTGATCTTTCCAATACTTTTAAATTGACAGAGTGTTGAATTTTGTCAAACGCTTTCTCAGCATCTAATGAGATGATCATGTGGTTTTATTCTTTGAGTTTGTCTATATGTGTATTGTATTGATGGATTTCCATATAATAACCCATCCCTGCATCGCTGGATGAAGCCTACTTGATCATGATAGATGATCATTTTGATGTGTTCTTTGATTCTGTTTGTAAGAATTTAATTGAGCATTTTCGCATGGATGTTCATAAGGGAGATTGGTCTGAACTTTGCTTTCTTTGTTGGTCTAGGTATAAGTGTGATTGTAGCTTCATAGAATGAATTGGATAATGGTCCTTCTGTTTCTGCTTTCTGGAATAGTTTGGGCAATATTGGTATTAGGTCTTCAATGAAGATCTGATAGAATTCTCCACCATCTTGTCCTGGTCATTTTTTTTGGTTGGCAGACTTTTAATAACTGCTTGTATTCCTTTAGGAGTTATGGGACTGTTTAGATGGTGTATCTGGTCCTTATTTAACTTTGGTACCTGGTTTCAGTCCAGAAAATTGTCCATTTCATCCAGATTTTTCAGTTTTGCTGAATATATTCTTTTAGTAGTAGGATCGATTTTTAATTACCTCAGACTCCTTTGTTATGTCTCCCTTTTCATTTCTTATTTTGTTAATATTTGGATACTCTCTCTGTGCCTTCCGGTTATTCTGGCTAAGGGTTTATCTATCTTGTAGATTTTCTCAAAAAAAAAAAGCTCCTGGTTTTGTTGATTCTTGGTATAGTTCTCTTTGTTTCTACTTAGTTGACTTCAACCCAGATTTTGATATTTCTTGCCTTCTCCTACTCTTGTGTGTATTTGATTCTTTTCTGTCTAGAGCTTTTAGGTGTGCTGTCAAGCTGCTAATGTATCCTCTCTCCAGTTTCTTTTTGGAGGCACTCAGATCTATGAGTTTTCATCTTATCACTGCTTTCCTTGTGCTCCATAAGTTTGGTACTTCATTTTCATTAAATTCTGAAAAGTCTTTAATATCTTTCTTTATTTCTTCGTTGACCAAGTTGTCATTTAGTAGAGCACTGTTCAGCTTCCAAGTGTATGTGGGCTTTCTGTCATTATTGTTGTTATTGAAGAGCATCCTTACTCCATGGTGATCTGATTGACTGATCAATCTCGTGTCTACTGAATCCTGTTTTGTGACTGATTGGTCAATTTTGGAGAAGGTACCATGAGGTGCTGCAAAAAGGTATATATATATTTGCTTTAAGATGAAATATTCTATAGATATCTGTTAAATTCTTGTGGTTCATAACTTCTGTTAGTTTCTCTGTGTCTGTGTTTAGTTCCTGTTTCCATGATGTGTCCATTGATGAGAATGGAGTGTTGACGTTTTCCACTAGTACTGCATGAGGTGCAATGTGTGCTCTGAGCTTTATTTAGTAAGGTTTCTTTTATGAATGTTGGTCCCGATGCACTTGGAGCATAGATATTCAGGATTGAGAGTTCATCTTGATGGATTTTTCCTTTGATGAATATGAAGTGTCCTTCCTTATCTTCTCCATAACTTTTGGTTAAAAGTTGATTTTATTCGATATTAGAATGCCTACTCCAGCTAATTTCTTGGGACCTCTTGATTAGAAAATTGTTTTCTAGTCTTTTACTCTGAGGTACTGTCTGTCTTTTTCACTGAGGTATATTTCCTGTATGCAGCAAAATGCTGGATCCTCTTTACATGTCCAGTCTGTTAGTCTATGTCTATGTCTTGGGGAATTGAGTCCATTAGTGTTGGACCAATGATTGCTGCTTCCTGTTATCCTGGTTGTTAAGAGGTGAAATTATGTTTCTGTGACTATCTTCTTTTGGGTTAGTTGAAATTAACTTACTTTCTTGCTTTTTCTAGAATGCAGTTTTCCTCCTTGTGTTGGAGTTTTCCATCTATTATCCTTTGTGGGGCTGGATATGTGGAAAGATACTGTGTAAATTTGGTTTTGTCATGGAATATCTTGGTTTCTCCAGCTATGTTAATTGGGAATTTTGCTGGATATAGTAGTCTGGGCTGGCATTCATGTTCTCTTAGGGCCTGTATGACATCTTCCCAGGATCTTCTGGCTTTTATAGTCTCTGGTGAGAAGTCTGGTGTAATTCTGATAGATCTGCCTCTATATCTTACTTGACCTTTTCCCCTTACTGCTTTTAATATTCTTTCTTTGTTTTGTGAGTTTGGTGTTTTGACTATTATATGATAGGAAGAATTTCTTTTCTGGTCCAAGCTATTTGGAGTTCTGTATGCTCCTTGTATGTTTATGGGCATCTCTTTCTTTAGGTTAGGGAAGGTTTCTTCTCTAATTTTGTTGAAGATATATACGGCCCTTAAAGTTGGGAATCTTCACTCTCTTTTATACCTATTATCCTTAGGTTTGCTCTTCTCATTGTGTCCTGGATTTCCTGGATGTTTTAGGTTAGCAGCATTTTGTGTTTTGCATTTTCTTTGATGGTTGTGTGGATGATTTCTATGTCATCTTTTGCCTCTGAGGTTCTCTCTTCTGTCCCTTGTATTCTGTTAGTAATGCTTTCATCTATGTCTCCTGATCTCTTTTCTGGGTTTTCTAACTCCAAGTTTGTCTCCTTTTGTGATTTCTTTATTGTTTCTATTTCCATTTTTAGAACCTGGATGGTTTTGTTCAATTTTTTCACCTGTTCCTGTGTGTTTTCTTGTAATTCTTTAAGGAATTTTTGTTTTTTCTCTTTAAGACTTCTACCTGTTTACCTGTGTTGTCTAGTTTTGCTTTAAGGGAGTTATTTTTTTTCCTTTTTAAAGTCTTCTAATACCATCATGAGTTGTGAGTTTAAATCAAAACCTTGGTTTTCTGGTGTGTTGGGATATCCAGGGCTTGTTGTGGTGGGGGAACTCAGTTCTGACGTTTCCAAGTGACCTTGGTTTCTGCTGCTTATGTTCTTGCCCTTGCCTCTCACCATCTGCTTAACTCTGACGTTAGCTTGTCTTGCTGTCTCTGAGAGTGGCCTGTCCTCCTGTAACCCTGCATGTCAGAATTCCTGAAGACTGGTTTTAACGCATGGTTATCTAGGTACAGAGAGCTGTGACACAGGGTCAGCTCCAGGTACAGTAAGAAACTGGAAGGATCGTGTCCCAGACTGGTCCTCCGTTCCTGTGCCCAGAGGGCTCCATGTGGGTTCCTGTTGAGCCAGGTGTGAGAGCAGAAGTGGTGGTATCAACTGTGCTCTCAGTATTGTCGACACTTCTGAGAATTCAGCTCTCTTCCCATGGGATCTGTGCTCTCAAGTGTGAAAGCACTACTGGAGACTGGTTTTCTTCCAGTGGGATCTGGGTACAGAAAGTTGTGTTACAGGGTCAGGTCTAGGCACATGTGAAAACTAGAAGGATTCTGTCTCATACTGTTCCACTGCTCCTGTGTCTTAGGGACTCCAGGCGAGTTCCTATTGAGCCAAGTGTGTGAGCAGAAGTGGTGGTCTCAACTGTACTCTCAGGATTGTCCTCAATTCTGAGAATCCAGCTCTCTCCCTAAAGGTATCTGGGAACAGAGAGGATGATATTTTCTAGTTCCATCCATTTGCCTAATAATTTCATGTAGCCAATTTTTTTAATAGCTGAGTAGTACTCCATTGTGTAAATAAACTTCATTTTCTGTATTCATTCCTCTGTTGAAAAACATCTGGATTTTTCAGTTTCTGGCTATTATAAATAAGGCTGGTATGAACATAGTGGAGTATGTCTTTGTTATATGTTCAGCAATTTTGGGTATATGCCCAGTAGTGTTATAGCTTGGTTCTCAGGTCGTACTATATCTAATTTTTTGAAGAACTGCCAGACTGATTTCCAGAGTTGTTGTACAGCTTGCAATCCCACCAATAATGAGGAGTATTCCTTTTTCTATGCATCCTTGCCAGCATGTGCTGACACTTGGGTTTTTGTTCTTAGCCATTCTGACTGGTGTGAATTGGAATCTCAGGGTCATTTTGATCTGCATTTCCCAGATGACTAAAAATGTTGAACATTTCTTTAGGTGCTTCTCAGTCAATCAATATTCCTCAGCTGAGAATTGTTTTTAGCTGTGTACACCATTTTAATAGGGTTATTTGATTCTCTGGAGTCTAACTTTGTGAGTTCTTTGTATATATTGGATAATAGTCCTCTATTGAATGTAGGATTGTCAAAGACATTTTCCCCAATCTATTGATTGCCCCTTTGTCCTAAGGACAGTGTTCTTTGGCTTACAGAAGCTTTGAAATTTTATGAGGTTCCATTTGTTGATTCTTAATATACATCTTTTTCTTTTCTTTTCTTTTTTTTAGGAGCTGGGGACCAAACCCAGGGCCTTGCACTTGCTAGGCAAGCACTCTCCCACTGAGTTAAATCCCCAACCCCCCATTTGTTGATTCTTAATCTTTATGGGATTTCTCAATTTTTATGGGATTTAATAATTTCCTCTTCAAGGTCCTCTATCATCTTCACAAAGTTGTATTTAAGGTCATTTTTCCAGTGCTTCAGCTGCGTTGGAATTCCAGGGCTTGCTATACTACAATAGTTGGGCCCTGGCCATATTGCTCTGTCTGTTGTTGACTGTTTTCTTATGCTGACCTTTGGTCACCTTGGGTTCTTGGTGCTGGTATGGGCTCTGATCAAGCAGAAATCTCCTATATTAGTTGTATACGCTCATGTACTTGTGCATCCAGGCTATGAAGCCTGGGTTCAGGTTCTGCTGGAGGACTGAATGTTGGATACACTTCACAGAGGATGCATGGTGTCTTACCCAGAGTTCCTAGTACAGTAATAGCCTATGTTAAGCAGGAATGCTCTGCTAGAGTTGTGGGCTGGCCAGGACATAGAACCCAGGATGAAAACACAAATTTTAATAATGTTGTATACCAACATATTGATAGAAATGTAAAACGATGCTGTTTTGAAAACAGTTTCACATACTGTTATGCCAAAATCCTGCAATTTAATTCTTTTTTTTAATTATTTTTTTATTATTAACTTGAGTATTTCTTATATACATTTCGAGTGTTATTCCCTTTCCAAGTTTCCGGGCAAACATCCCGCTCCCCCCTCCCCTTTCTTATCGGTGTTCCCCTCCCCACCCTCCCCCCATTGTCCCCCTCCCCCCAACAGTCTAGTTCACTGGGGGTTCAGTCTTAGCAGGACCCAGGGCTTCCCCTTCCACTGGTGCTCTTACTAGGATATTCATTGCTCCCTATGAGGTCAGGGTCCAGGGTCAGTCCATGTATAGTCTTTAGGTAGTGGCTTAGTCCCTGGAAGCTCTGGTTGCTTGGCATTGTTGTACATATGGGGTCTCGAGCCCCTTCAAGCTCTTCCAGTTCTTTCTCTGATTCCTTCAACGGGGGTCCTATTCTCAGTTCAGTGGTTTGCTGCTGGTATTCGCCTCTGTATTTGCTGTATTCTGGCTGTGTCTCTCAGGAGCGATCTACATCCGGCTCCTGTCGGTCTGCACTTCTTTGCTTCATCCATCTTGTCTAATTGGATGGCTGTATATGCATGGGCCACATGTGGGGCAGACTCTGAATGGGTGTTCCTTCAGTCTCTGTTTTAATCTTTGCCTCTCTCTTCCCTGCCAAGGGTATTCTTGTTCCCCTTTTAAAGAAGGAGTGAACCATTCACATTTTGATCATCTGTCTTGAGTTTCATTTGTTCTAGGCATTTAGGGTAATTCAAGCATTTGGGCTAATAGCCACTTATCAGTGAGTGCATACCATGTATGTCTTTCTGTGTTTGGGTTAGCTCACTCAGTTCCAGCCATTTGCCTACGAATTTCATAAAGTCGTTGTTTTTGATAGCTGAGTAATATTCCATTGTGTAGATGTACCACGTTTTCTGTATCCATTCCTCTGTTGAAGGGCATCTGGGTTCTTTCCAGCTTCTGGCTATTATAAATAAGGCTGCAATGAACATAGTGGAGCACGTGTCTTTTTTATATGTTGGGGCATCTTTTGGGTATATGCCCAAGAGAGGTATAGCTGGATCCTCAGGCAGTTCAATGTCCAATTTTCTGAGGATCCTCCAGACTGATTTCCAGAAGGGTTGTACCAGTTTGCAATCCCACCAACAATGGAGGAGTGTTCCTCTTTCTCCCCTGAGTTTTTGATCTTAGCCATTCTCACTGGTGTGAGGTGAAATCTCAGGGTTGTTTTGATTTGCATTTCCCTTATGACTAAAGATGTTGAACATTTCTTTAGGTGTTTCTCCGCCATTCGGCATTCCTCAGCTGTGAATTCTTTGTTTAGCTCTGAACCCCATTTTTTAATAGGGTTATTTGTTTCCCTGCGGTCTAACTTCTTGAGTTCTTTGTATATTTTGGATATAAGGCCTCTATCTGTTGTAGGATTGGTAAAGATCTTTTCCCAATCTGTTGGTTGCCGTTTTGTCCTAACCACAGTGTCCTTTGCCTTACAGAAGCTTTGCAGTTTTATGAGATCCCATTTGTCGATTCTTGATCTTAGAGCATAAGCCATTGGTGTTTTGTTCAGGAAATTTTTTCCAGTGCCCATGTGTTCCAGATGCTTCCCTAGTTTTTCTTCTATTAGTTTGAGTGTGTCTGGTTTGATGTGGAGGTCCTTGATCCACTTGGACTTAAGCTTTGTACAGGGTGATAAGGATGGATCGATCTGCATTCTTCTACATGTTGCCCTCCAGTTGAACCAGCACCATTTGCTGAAAATGCTATCTTTTTTCCATTGGATGGTTTTGGCTCCTTTGTCAAAAATCAAGTGACCATAGGTGTGTGGGTTCATTTCTGGGTCTTCAATTCTATTCCATTGGTCTATCTGTCTGTCTCTGTACCAATACCATGCAGTTTTTATCACTATTGCTCTGTAATACTGCTTGAGTTCAGGGATAGTGATTCCCCCTGAAGTCCTTTTATTGTTGAGGATAGCTTTAGCTATCCTGGGTTTTTTGTTATTCCAGATGAATTTGCAAATTGTTCTGTCTAACTCTTTGAAGAATTGGATTGGTATTTTGATGGGGATTGCATTGAATCTGTAGATTGCTTTTGGTAAAATGGCCATTTTTACTACATTAATCCTGCCAATCCATGAGCATGGGAGATCTTTCCATCTTCTGAGGTCTTCTTCAATTTCTTTCCTCAGTGTCTTGAAGTTCTTATTGTACAGATCTTTTACTTGCTTTGTTAAAGTCACACCGAGGTACTTTATATTATTTGGGTCTATTATGAAGGGTGTCGTTTCCCTAATTTCTTTCTCGGCTTGTTTCTCTTTTGTATAGAGGAAGGCAACTGATTTATTTGAGTTAATTTTATACCCAGCCGCTTTGCTGAAGCTGTTTATCAGCTTTAGTAGTTCTCTGGTGGAACTTTTGGGATCACTTAAATATACTATCATGTCATCTGCAAATAGTGATATTTTGACCTCTTCTTTTCCGATCTGTATCCCCTTGATCTCCTTTTGTTGTCTGATTGCTCTGGCTAGAACTTCAAGAACTATATTGAATAAGTAGGGAGAGAGTGGGCAGCCTTGTCTAGTCCCTGATTTTAGTGGGATTGTTTCAAGTTTCTCTCCATTTAGTTTAATGTTAGCAACTGGTTTGCTGTATATGGCTTTTACCATGTTCAGGTATGGGCCTTGAATTCCTATTCTTTCCAGGACTTTTATCATGAAGGGGTGTTGAATTTTGTCAAATGCTTTCTCAGCATCTAATGAAATGATCATGTGGTTTTGTTCTTTCAGTTTGTTTATATAATGGATCACGTTGATGGTTTTCCGTATATTAAACCATCCCTGCATGCCTGGGATGAAGCCTACTTGATCATGGTGGATGATTGTTTTGATGTGCTCTTGGATTCGGTTTGCCAGAATTTTGTTGAGTATTTTTGCGTCGATATTCATAAGGGAAATTGACCTGAAGTTCTCTTTCTTTGTTATGTCTTTGTGTGGTTTAGGTATAAGAGTAATTGTGGCCCAGGAGCAGCAGGACACCTGCCTGAGACACCGCCGGAACCTGAAAGAAACAGACCTGATAAACAGTTCTCTGCACCCAAATCCCGTGGGAGGGAGAGCTAAACCTTCAGAGAGGCAGACAAGCCTGGGAAACCAGAAGAGACTGCTCCCTGCACACACATCTCGGACGCCAGAGGAAAAAGCCAAAGACCATCTGGAACCCTGGTGCACTGAAGCTCCTGGAAGGGGCGGCACAGGTCTTCCTGGTTGCTGCCGCTGCAGAGAGCCCCTGGGCAGCACCCCACGAGCGAACCTGAGCCTCGGGACCACAGGTAAGACCAAATTTTCTGCTGCAAGAAAGCTGCCTGGTGAGCTTGGGACACACGGAAGCAGAATTTCTCTAGGACCGGGCACGTTCTGTGTTTACCGGAAGTCCCACACCTGCGGATCCCGGCCCGCAGCAGCTCTCTGCTCCCAGACCCGTTGAGAGAGAGACCCAACCGCCTGGTCAGGTGGGCACTCCTGAGGCTGCAGAGCAGAAGAGACCACCAACACTGCTCACCCCTGCCCACATCCCTGGCCCAAGAGGAAACTGTATAAGGCCTCTGGGCTCCCGTGGGGGAGGGCCCAGGAGCGGCAGGACCCCTGCCAGAGACACCGCCGGAACCTGAAAGAAACAGACCTGATAAACAGTTCTCTGCACCCAAATCCCGTGGGAGGGAGAGCTAAACCTTCAGAGAGGCAGACAAGCCTGGGAAACCAGAAGAGACTGCTCCCTGCACACACATCTCAGACACCAGAGGAAAAAGCCAAAGACCATCTGGAACCCTGGTGCACTGAAGCTCCCGGAAGGGGCGGCACAAGTCTTCCTGGTTGCTGCTGCTGCAGAGAGCCCCTGGGCAGCACCCCACGAGCAAACTTGAGCCTCAGGACCACAGGTAAGACCAAATTTTCTGCTGCAAGAAAGCTGCCTGGTGAACTCAAGACACAGGCCCACAGGAACAGCTGAAGACCTGTAGAGAGGAAAAGCTACACGCCCGAAAGCAGAACACTCTGTCCCCATAACTGACTGAAAGAGAGGAAAACAGGTCTACAGCACTCCTGACACACAGGCTTATAGGACAGTCTAGCCACTGTCAGAAATAGCAGAACAAAATAACACTAGAGATAATCTGATAGCGAGAGGCAAGCGCAGGAACCCAAGCAACAGAAACCAAGACTACATGCCATCATCGGAGCCCAATTCTCCCACCAAAACAAACATGGAATATCCAAACACACCAGAAAAGCAAGATCTAGTTTCAAAATCATATTTGATCATGATGCTGGAGGACTTCAAGAAAGACATGAACACACTTAGGGAAACACAGGAAAACATTAATAAACAAGTAGAAGCCTACAGAGAGGAATCGCAAAAATCCCTGAAAGAATTCCAGGAAAACACAATCAAACAGTTGAAGGAATTAAAAATGGAAATAGAAGCAATCAAGAAAGAACACATGGAAACAACCCTGGATATAGAAAACCAAAAGAAGAGACAAGGAGCTGTAGATACAAGCCTCACCAACAAAATTCAAGAGATGGAAGAGAGAATCTCAGGAGCAGAAGATTCCATAGAAATCATTGACTCAACTGTCAAAGATAATGTAAAGCGGAAAAAGCTACTGGTTCAAAACATACAGGAAATCCAGGACTCAATGAGAAGATCAAACCTAAGGATAATAGGTATAGAAGAGAGTGAAGACTCCCAGCTCAAAGGACCAGTAAATATCTTCAACAAAATCATAGAAGAAAACTTCCCTAACCTAAAAAAAGAGATACCCATAGACATACAAGAAGCCTACAGAACTCCAAATAGATTGGACCAGAAAAGAAACACCTCCCGTCACATAATTGTCAAAACACCAAACCCACAAAATAAAGAAAGAATATTAAAAGCAGTAAGGGAAAAAGGTCAAGTAACATATAAAGGGAGACCTATCAGAATCACACCAGACTTCTCGCCAGAAACTATGAAGGCCAGAAGATCCTGGACTGATGTCAAACAGACCCTAAGAGAACACAAATGCCAGCCCAGGTTACTGTATCCAGCAAAACTCTCAATTAACATTGATGGAGAAACCAAGATATTCCATGACAAAACCAAATTTACACAATATCTTTCTACAAATCCAGCACTACAAAGGATAATAAATGGTACAACCCAACATAAGGAGGCAAGCTATACCCTAGAAGAAGCAAGAAACTAATCGTCTTGGCAACAAAACAAAGAGAATGAAAGCACACAAACATAACCTCACATCCAAATATGAATATAATGGGAAACAATAATCACTATTCCTTAATATCTCTCAATATCAATGGCCTCAACTCCCCAATAAAAAGACATAGATTAACAAACTGGATACGCAACGAGGACCCTGCATTCTGCTGCCTACAGGAAACACACCTCAGAGACAAAGACAGACACTACCTCAGAGTGAAAGGCTGGAAAACAACTTTCCAAGCAAATGGTCAGAAGAAGCAAGCTGGAGTAGCCATTCTAATATCAAATAAAATCAATTTCCAACTAAAAGTCATCAAAAAAGATAAGGAAGGACACTTCATATTCATCAAAGGAAAAATCCACCAAGATGAACTCTCAATCCTAAATATCTATGCCCCAAATACAAGGGTAACTACATACGTAAAAGAAACCTTACTAAAGTTCAAAACACACATTGCACCTCACACAATAATAGTGGGAGATTTCAACACCCCACTCTCATCAATGGACAGATCATGGAAACATAAATTAAACAGTGATGTCGACAGACTAAGAGAAGTCATGAGCCAAATGGACTTAACGGATATTTATAGAACATTCTATCCTAAAGCAAAAGGATATACCTTCTTCTCAGCTCCTCATGGTACTTTCTCCAAAATTGACCATATAATTGGTCAAAAAATGGGCCTCAACAGGTACAGAAAGATAGAAATAATCCCATGCGTGCTATCGGACCACCACGGCCTAAAACTTGTCTTCAATAACAGTAAGGGAAAAATGACCACATATACGTGGAAATTGAACAATGCTCTACTCAATGATAACCTGGTCAAGGAAGAAATAAAGAAAGAAATTAAAAACTTTTTAGAATTTAATGAAAATGAAGATAAAAACATACTCAAACTTATGGGACACAATGAAAGCTGTGCTAAGAGGAAAACTCATAGCGCTGAGTGCCTGCAGAAAGAAACAGGAAAGAGCATATGTCAGCAGCTTGACAGCACACCTAAAAGCTCTAGAACAAAAAGAAGCAAATACACCCAGGAGGAGTAGAAGGCAGGAAATAATCAAACTCAGAGCTGAAATCAACCAAGTAGAAACAAAAAGGACCATAGAAAGAATCAACAGAACCAAAAGTTGGTTCTTTGAGAAAATCAACAAGATAGATAAACCCTTAGCCAGACTAACGAGAGGACACAGAGAGTGCGTCCAAATTAAAAAAATCAGAAATGAAAAGGGAGACATAACTACAGATTCAGAGGAAATTCAAAAAATCATCAGATCTTACTATAAAAACCTATATTCAACAAAATTTGAAAATCTTCAGGAAATGGACAATTTCCTAGACAGATACCAGGTATCGAAGTTAAATGAGGAACAGATAAACCAGTTAAACAACCCCATAACTCCTAAGGAAATAGAAGCAGTCATTAAAGGTCTCCCAACCAAAAAGAGCCCAGGTCCAGACGGGTTTAGTGCAGAATTCTATCAAACCTTCATAGAAGACCTCATACCAATATTATCCAAACTATTCCACAAAATTGAAACAGATGGAGCCCTACCGAATTCCTTCTACGAAGCCACAATTACTCTTATACCTAAACCACACAAAGACACAACAAAGAAAGAGAACTTCAGACCAATTTCCCTTATGAATACCGACGCAAAAATACTCAATAAAATTCTGGCAAACCGAATTCAAGAGCACATCAAAACAATCATCCACCATGATCAAGTAGGCTTCATCCCAGGCATGCAGGGATGGTTTAATATACGGAAAACCATCAACGTGATCCATTATATAAACAAACTGAAAGAACAGAACCACATGATCATTTCATTAGATGCTGAGAAAGCATTTGACAAAATTCAACACCCCTTCATGATAAAAGACCTGGAAAGAATAGGAATTCAAGGCCCATACCTAAACATAGTAAAAGCCATATACAGCAAACCAGTTGCTAACATTAAACTAAATGGAGAGAAACTTGAAACAATCCCACTAAAATCAGGGACTAGACAAGGCTGCCCACTCTCTCCCTACTTATTCAATATAGTTCTTGTAGTTCTAGCCAGGGCAATCAGACAACAAAAGGAGATCAAAGGGATACAGATCAGAAAAGAAGAGGTCAAAATATCACTATTTGCAGATGACATGATAGTATATTTAAGTGATCCCAAAAGTTCCACCAGAGAACTACTAAAGCTGATAAACAACTTCAGCAAAGTGGCTGGGTATAAAATTAACTCAAATAAATCAGTTGCCTTCCTCTATACAAAAGAGAAACAAGCCGAGAAAGAAATTAGGGAAACGACACCCTTCATAATAGACCCAAATAATATAAAGTACCTCGGTGTGACTTTAACAAAGCAAGTAAAAGATCTGTACAATAAGAACTTCAAGACACTGAGGAAAGAAATTGAAGAAGACCTCAGAAGATGGAAAGATCTCCCATGCTCATGGATTGGCAGGATTAATGTAGTAAAAATGGCCATTTTACCAAAAGCAATCTACAGATTCATTGCAATCCCCATCAAAATACCAATCCAATTCTTCAAAGAGTTAGACAGAACAATTTGCAAATTCATCTGGAATAACAAAAAACCCAGGATAGCTAAAGCTATCCTCAACAATGAAAGGACTTCAGGGGGAATCACTATCCCTGAACTCAAGCATTATTACAGAACAATAGTGATAAAAACTGCATGGTATTGGTACAGAGACAGACAGATAGACCAATGGAATAGAATTGAAGACCCAGAAATGAACCCACACACCTATGGTCACTTGATTTTTGACAAAGGAGCCAAAACCATCCAATGGAAAAAAGATAGCATTTTCAGCAAATGGTGCTGGTTCAACTGGAGGGCAACATGTAGAAGAATGCAGATCGATCCATGCTTATCACCCTGTACAAAGCTTAAGTCCAAGTGGATCAAGGACCTCCACATCAAACCAGACACACTCAAACTAATAGAAGAAAAACTAGGGAAGCATCTGGAACACATGGGCACTGGAAAAAATTTCCTGAACAAAACACCAATGGCTTATGCTCTAAGATCAAGAATCGACAAATGGGATCTCATAAAACTGCAAAGCTTCTGTAAGGCAAAGGACACTGTGGTTAGGACAAAACGGCAACCAACAGATTGGGAAAAGATCTTTACCAATCCTACAACAGATAGAGGCCTTATATCCAAAATATACAAAGAACTCAAGAAGTTAGACCGCAGGGAAACAAATAACCCTATTAAAAAATGGGGTTCAGAGCTAAACAAAGAATTCACAGCTGAGGAATGCCGAATGGCGGAGAAACACCTAAAGAAATGTTCAACATCTTTAGTCATAAGGGAAATGCAAATCAAAACAACCCTGAGATTTCACCTCACACCAGTGCGATTGGCTAAGATCAAAAACTCAGGTGACGACAGGAGCCGGATGTAGATCGCTCCTGAGAGACACAGCCAGAATACAGCAAATATAGAGGCGAATGCCAGCAGCAAACCACTGAACTGAGAATAGGACCCCCGTTGAAGGAATCAGAGAAAGAACTGGAAGAGCTTGAAGGGGCTCGAGACCCCAAAAGTACAACAATGCCAAGCAACCAGAGCTTCCAGGGACTAAGCCACTACCTAAAGACTATACATGGACTGACCCTGGACTCTGACCCCATAGGTAGCAATGAATATCCTAGTAAGAGCACCAGTGGAAGGGGAAGCCCTGGGTCCTGCTAAGACTGAACCCCCAGTGAACTAGTCTATGGGGGGAGGGCGGCAATGGGGGGAGGGTTGGGAGGGGAACACCCATAAGGAAGGGGAGGGGGGAGGGGGATGTTTGCCCGGAAACTGGGAAAGGGAATAACACTCGAAATGTATATAAGAAATACTCAAGTTAATAATAAAAAAAAAAAAACTCAGGTGACAGCAGAATCTGGCGAGGATGTGGAGAAAGAGGAACACTCCTCCATTGTTGGTGGGATTGCAGACTGGTAAAACCATTCTGGAAATCAGTCTGGAGGTTCCTCAGAAAATTGGACATTGAACTGCCTGAGGATCCAGCTATACCTCTCTTGGGCATATACCCAAAAGATGCCACAACATATAAAAGAGACACGTGCTCCACTATGTTCATCGCCCCTTATTTATAATAGCCAGAAACTGGAAAGAACCCAGATGCCCTTCAACAGAGGAATGGATACAGAAAACGTGGTACATCTACACAATGGAATATTACTCAGCTATCAAAAACAACGAGTTTATGAAATGCGTATGCAAATGGTTGGAACTGGAAAATATCATCCTGAGTGAGCTAACCCAATCACAGGAAGACATACATGGTATGCCCTCATTGATTAGTGGCTATTAGCCCAAATGCTTGAATTATCCTAGATCCCTAGAACAAACGAAACTCAAGACGGATGATCAAAATGTGAATGCTTCACTCCTTCTTTAAATGAGGAAAAAGAATACCCTTGGCAGGGAAGGGAGAGGCAAAGATTAAAACAGAGACTGAAGGAACACCCATTCAGAGCCTGCCCCACATGTGGCCCATACATATACAGCCACCCAATTAGACAAGATGGATGAAGCAAAGAAGTGCAGACCGACAGGAGCCGGATGTAGATCGCTCCTGAGAGACACAGCCAGAATACAGCAAATACAGAGGCGAATGCCAGCAGCAAACCACTGAACTGAGAATACGTCCCCTATTGAAGGAATCAGAGAAAGAACTGGAAGAGCTTGAAGGGGCTCGAGACCCCAAAAGTACAACAATGCCAAGCAACCAGAGCTTCCAGGGACTAAGCCACTACCTAAAGACTATACATGGGCTGACCCTGGACTCTGACCTCATAGGTAGCAATGAATATCCTAGTAAGAGCACCAGTTGAAGGGGAAGCCCTGGGTCCTGCTAAGACTGAACCCCCAGTGAACTAGTCTATGGGGGGAGGGCGGCAATGGGGGGAGGGTTGGGAGGGGAACACCCATAAGGAAGGGGAGGGGGGAGGGGGATGTTTGCCCGGAAACTGGGAAAGGGAATAACACTCGAAATGTATATAAGAAGTACTCAAGTTAATAAAAAAAAAAAAGTCAGGGGAGGAGGAGGGAAGAGGGGAGTTGGTGGAGGGGTAACTGGAAAGGGGGATCATTTGAAATGCAAATAAATAAAATGATTAAGGAGGAAAAAGCTCATAGGAAAACCTTACCAACATCATGGATCAAATAAAAATAAGAATATAATATCTTCAAAAAAAAAGAAATACTCAAGTTAATTAAAAAAAAGTGTAATTGTGGCTTCGTAGAAGGTATTCGGTAGTGATCCATCTGTTTCAATTTTGTGGAATAGTTTGGATAATATTGGTATGAGGTCTTCTATGAAGGTTTGATAGAATTCTGCACTAAACCCGTCTGGACCTGGGCTCTTTTTGGTTGGGAGACCTTTAATGACTGCTTCTATTTCCTTAGTAGTTATGGGGTTGTTTAACTGGTTTATCTGTTCCTGATTTAACTTCGGTACCTGGTATCTGTCTAGGAAATTGTCCATTTCCTGAAGATTTTCAAGTTTTGTTGAATATAGGTTTTTGTAGTAAGATCTGATGATTTTTTGAATTTCCTCTGAATCTGTTGTTATGTCTCCCTTTTCATTTCTGATTTTGTTAATTTGGACGCACTGTGTCCTTTCGTTAGTCTGGCTAAGGGTTTATCTATCTTGTTGATTTTCTCAAAGAACCAACTTTTGGTTCTGTTGATTCTTTCTATGGTCCTTTTTGTTTCTACTTGGTTGATTTCAGCTCTGAGTTTGATTATTTCCTGCCTTCTACTCCTCCTGGGTGTATTTGCTTCTTTTTGTTCTAGAGCTTTTAGGTGTGCTGTCAAGCTGCTGACATATGCTCTTTCCTGTTTCTTTCTGCAGGCACTCAGCGCTATGGGTTTTCCTCTTAGCACAGCTTTCATTGTGTCCCATAAGTTTGGGTATGTTGTATCTTCATTTTCATTAAATTCTAAAAAGTTTTTAATTTCTTTCTTTATTTCTTCCTTGACCAGGTTATCATTGAGTAGAGCATTGTTCAATTTCCACGTATATGTGGACATTCTTCCTTGATTGTTATTGAAGACCAGTTTTAGGCCGTGGTGGTCCGATAGCACGCATGGGATTATTTCTATCTTTCTGTACCTGTTGAGGCCCGTTTTTTGACCAATTATATGGTCAATTTTGGAGAAAGTACCATGAGGAGCTGAGAAGAAGGTATATCCTTTTGCTTTAGGATAGAATGTTCTATAAATATCCGTTAGGTCCATTTGTCTCATGACTTCACTTAGTCTGTCTACATCTCTGTTTAATTTCTGTTTCCATGATCTGTCCATTGATGAGAGTGGGGTGTTGAAATCTCCCACTATTATTGTGTGAGGTGCAATGTGTGTTTTGAGCTTTAGTAAGGTTTCTTTTACATATGTAGGTGCCCTTGTATTTGGGGCATAGATATTTAGGATTGAGAGTTCATCTTGGTGGATTTTTCCTTTGTTGAATATGTAGTGTCCTTCCTTATCTTTTTTGATGACTTTTAGTTGAAAATTGATTTTATTTGATATTAGAATGGCTACTCCAGCTTGCTTCTTCTGACCATTTGCTTGGAAAGTTGTTTTCCAGCCTTTCACTCTGAGATAGTGTCTGTCTTTGTCTCTGAGGTGTGTTTCCTGTAGGCAGCAGAATGCAGGGTCCTCGTTGCGTATCCAGTTTGTTAGTCTATTTCTTTTTATTGGGGAGTTGAGGCCATTGATATTGAGAGATATTAAGGAATAGTGGTTATTGCTTCCCGTTATATTCATATTTGGATGTGAGGTTATGTTTGTGTGCTTTCATTCTCTTTGTTTTGTTGCCAAGACGATTAGTTTCTTGCTTCTTCTAGGGTATAGCTTGCCTCCTTATGTTGGGTTGTACCATTTATTATCCTTTGTAGTGCTGGATTTGTAGAAAGATGTTGTGTTAATTTGGTTTTGTTATGGAATATCTTGGTTTCTTCATCTATGTTAATTGAGAGTTTTGCAGGGTACAGTAACCTGGGCTGGCATTTGTGTTCTCTTAGGGTCTGTATGACATCAGTCCAGGATCTTCTGGCCTTCATAGTTTCTGGCGAGAAGTCTGGTGTGATTCTGATAGGTCTGCCTTTATATGTTACTTGACCTTTTTCCCTTACTGCTTTTAATATTCTTTCTTTATTTTGTGCATTTGGTGTTTTGACTATTATGTGACGGGAGGTGTTTCTTTTCTGGTCCAATCTATTTGGAGTTCTGTAGGCATCTTGTATGCCTATGGGTATCTCTTTTTTTAGGTTAGGGAAGTTTTCTTCTATGATTTTGTTGAAGATATTTACTGGTCCTTTGAGCTGGGATTCTTCACTCTCTTCTATACCTATTATCCTTAGGTTTGATCTTCTCATTGAGTCCTGGATTTCCTGTATGTTTTGGACCAGTAGCTTTTTCCGCTTTACATTATCTTTGACAGTTGAGTCAATGATTTCTATGGAATCTTCTGCTCCTGAGATTCTCTCTTCCATCTCTTGAATTCTGTTGGTGAGGCTTGTATCTACAGCTCCTTGTCTCTTCTTTTGGTTTTCTATATCCAGGGTTGTTTCCATGTGTTCTTTCTTGATTGCTTCTATTTCCATTTTTAATTCCTTCAATGTTTGATTGTGTTTTCCTGGAATTCTTTCAGGGACTTTTGCGATTCCTCTCTGTAGGCTTCTACTTGTTTATTAATGTTTTCCTGTGTTTCCCTAAGTGTGTTCATGTCTTTCTTGAAGTCCTCCAGCATCATGATCAGATATGATTTTGAAACTAGATCTTGCTTTTCTGGTGTGTTTGGATATTCCATGTTTGTTTTGGTTGGAGAATTGGGCTCCGATGATGGCATGTAGTCTTGGTTTCTGTTGCTTGGGTTCCTGCGCTTGCCTCTCGCCATCAGATTATCTCTAGTGTTACTTTGTTCTGCTATTTCTGACAGTGGCTAGACTGTCCTATAAGCCTGTGTGTCAGGAGTGCTGTAGACCTGTTTTCCTCTCTTTCAGTCAGTTATGGGGACAGAGTGTTCTGCTTTCAGGCGTGTAGTTTTTCCTCTCTACAGGTCCTCAGCTGTTCCTGTGGGCCTGTGTCTTGATTTTACCAGGCAGCTTTCTTGCAGCAGACAAGTTGGTCTTACCTGTGGTCCCGAGGCTCAAGTTTGCTCGCGGGGTGCTGCCCAAGGGCTCTCTGTGGAGGCAGCAACCAGGAAGACCTGTGCCGCCCCTTCCGGGAGCTTCAGTGCACCAGGGTTCCAGATGGCCTTTGGTGTTTTCCTCTGGCGTCCGAGATGTATGTACAGAGAGCAGTCTCTTCTGGTTTTCCCAGGCTTGTCTGCCTCTCTGAAGGTTCAGCTCTCCCTCCCACGGGATTTGGGTGCAGAGAACTGTTTATCCGGTCTGTTTCCCTCAGGTTCCGGCGGTGTCTCATGCAGTGGTCCTGCCGCTCCTGGGCCCTCCCCCACGGGAGCCCAGAGGCCTTATACAGTTTCCTCTTGGGCCAGGGATGTGGGCAGGGGTGGGCAGTGTTGGTGGTCTCTTCCGCTCTGCAGCCTCAGGAGTGCCCACCTGATCAGGCGTTGAGGTGTCTTTCCCACAGGGTCTGGGAGCAGAGAGCTGCTGCGGGCCCGGGATTCCCGGGTGTGGGACCTCCGGCAAACACAGGACGTGCCTGGTCCTAGATGAACTCTGCCTCTGTGTGTCCCGATCTCACCAGGCAGCTCTCTTGCAGCAGACAAGTTGGTCTTACCTGTGGTCCCGAGGCTCAAGTTTGCTCGCGGGGTGCTGCCCGAGGGCTCTCTGCGGCAGCTGCAATTTAATTCTTACGTGTGAACTTAACAGAATCAAAAGTATAGAATAACACAAAACTTGTACATAAGTGTTTACATCATAGAAACAGTTTATGTACAAAAACTAGATACAACTTGAACCTTTATTAACAACAAAAGAACAAAACATGTATTCCATGTAGAGAAATAGTATAAGCACAAAGAAAGAATGTGATTCATGAGGGAACATTAAAAATACCATGCTAAATCAAAGAAGACAAGTACAAAAGACCAGGTGCTGTAGCATCTTAGTTATTTGAAATATTCCAAGTAGGCAAATTTGTAGAGATGGTATATAGGCTACTGGTAGATGCATCTTATGGTGAGGAGTTGAAGGTTGTATGCTAATGTATATGTGTTTTGTCATTGGATGTTAAAATGTTATAAAATTATAAATCTAATTCAGATAGGACTATATTGACACACATTTACAATCTCAACCCTTTGAAGTGACGATAGAAACATTAAGAAATCAAAGCCTGTATGTGGGATATGTTCTTTTTTGTTTTTTTTTTTTGTTTGTTTGTGTGTTTGTTTGTTTTTTGGGGTTTTTTTTGGCTCAATTGATAAGTTGTAATTGCCCACCTAACATACAAAGCCAAGTACCATCCATCCCTTAAGAACATTAATAACAACCTGTAAATACACAGAGCAGAATCTTAAAGTCACCTGCCATGGTTTCTTGCCCTCTCCCTCCTGTCTCTTCCTCCTTTCTATTTCAGTCTCCTCCACTTTCTTCAAACTTCTCTCTTGTCCATCCTTCTTTCTCATCCAATGACAGGCCTTCTTCTATCCTGTACCTGCCCCTCACCTGTATTTTACAAATTCAATGGGAGAATCTTTTAGCTGGGCTGCTTTATCTGGCTTCAATGGGATGTGGGAGGTTTAAGGGATACCCAAGGCTCCCTACCTTCTCAGAGGAGAAAAGGAAGAAGGACAGAGAGAAGGACTGTGGGAGAGGGTTACTGAGAGGGGCTAGTAAGCAGGATGTAAAACAAATAATAAGTAATACTAATAATAAAAAATAATTAATTTTTAGAAAAGATATTTAGGCCAGTATGTGCTGTGTAGCAAGTTTGATAAACCTCTCTCTCTCTCTCTCTCTCTCTCTCTCTCTCTCTCTCTCTCTTGTGTTGTCTGTATGTCTATCTCTGTGTTTTCTCTCTCTTTCTCTCTCTATATGTGTATATATAATCATATATATGTCTATGTGTATATATATCAATGATAATACACTCCTATGACTACAGTAGAAATACTAAATTATATACCTTAAATAGGGAAGAACATGCAAAGCACATTTTTTTAAATAAATGGTTTTTGTTTTGTTTTGTTTTGTTTTTGTTTTTTGTTTTTGTTGTTTTTGTTTTTGGAGCTGAGAACTGAACCCAGGGCCTTGAGCTTGGCCCTCTACCACTGAACTAAGTCCCCAACCCTGCAATGCACATTTTAATAAGCCTTGTTTAAGATGAAAATTATGCTATAGTTAGCTTAGGAAGTAGGTAAACATTATGTATTTGCTGAGAAACGCAAAAGTTAGAATCTAGATTCTCACCATTGAAAAACATGTGCATGTTCTTTCCATGCTTCGCTGGAGAAAATCATCATATAAATGTCTATTAGTTGTCTGTGGCTTTGATAACAAATCTGAGCTGCTTACTACAACATAGATTTGCGATTTTATACTGTTTTTATATGAGAAGCTGACTTCTCCCCTAGAACTATGGAGAGAAGACTATTTCCTTGCCCTTCATAGCTTGAGAAAGTTTCCATGTTTTGGCCAATGGCCACTTCCTGCAATGGCATTCAATCTTTCTTCCTTTAAAAACAGATCATCTCTAAGGATCTGGGAGTTAGATTGGTTCTACACTGAAAAATCAGAGCTTTTCTCTAGCTCAAGGCATGTTATTATAATTATATCATAACATCACAGGTTCCAGGGATTAGAAATCAAAGACATTTGCATTGGATCATAACTTTTCTTACCACTGACACTTTTTTTGCACTTTTGAAAAATATTTGGCTGTACGCAACTTTAGAGTACCTCAGAAATATAACTAACTACAGCTACTGTTTAGAGCCAAAATATCTAAATCCCCAAAGATCTATGTATTTAAAAAAAAGAGTCACCAGTTTGACACAATTGATGAATTGTAGAAACTTTTAAGGGTTAGATCCTAGTAGGAGATTTATTCTATTGTGGACATGCTCTCGGGTGGGATTGTGAGACCTCTGGTTCTTTCAATATTCTTTTTCTTCCAGTGGTTTGGGTCTATAACCTTCTCTTATGATGTTGCTTCACCATACACCCCAAGTTAAGCTGCCAATTGATAATGGAAACAAACATTCAAGTTCATCACCTAAATAACCCTCTGGGGTTGATGGTCACAGGAATCTGTTACAATCACCAAAGGGCTTGCTGTGAAAAGATAAAGAGCTTCCAAAGTTTTGTCAAGCTAAATAAAAGCACACATTTAGCAGATCTGGTTAGTGACCTTTCCTTAGAAGAGAATGGAAAATGTAGCATAAAATAACTTCAAGTCATCTTTATTTCTTTAAAATGCTTCCGAATTTTCCAGAATGCTCAGAAGCTAAATACAGGTAAAGATTGGTTTGTGCAACTAGATGTGATACAATTGGTTTACCTGACCTTTACTTCCTACTAAACACACATCTGTGACTGACCTGCCCTTGAGTACAGTCATCGAAGTGGGTGCCCGTTGTGTCCTCTGAGCAAGGTGTCTCCTGCAGGAAGGATTTATCTATGTGAGAAGATTTTATTCCCCTCCATAGAAATGTCTCTTAAGTTTTAACATTTGCAATATTTAGCATTGTGTGAAAAGGCACACATGGATATTTAGGAATATAATCACTTTTTGTAGATGGTGGTCATGAAAGTTGATGAGCAAATCTGTTCTAGATAAGAGATGCAGCCAAAGACTGTTAGAAACAGCATGTGGGAAAAGAAAAAATATGAAGTCCAAAGAACAGAAGTTCTCAGACTCTTCTTGAAGATTCTTCAACTTTCTGTTGACTTCAGTCACTTTGGAGTCAGCATATCCTCATATCATGTAACAAAATGATGCACAACTCCAACAGAGGCAAGCTAAAATTTTACAAAACATTTTAAAGATCAGTAATCTGGTGTTAGGTCAAAATATATGGCCACTCTCTCTTTTAAAAAAAAAAAGTAAAACTCCCACTGGAGGCAAAGCTAGAATATCTCACGTCAAATTCTATCTGTTTCACTATTACAACCTCTTATACCTCCTCAGAATTCAGAGTCTTTACTGATAAGCAGACACATATGCCCTAAAGAGTTCACAAGCACAATAAACAGCTATGTTGTGTGCTTTAAGGAAAAGCTTTGTGTTTATTCAGTTTCCCCATTCAAAAAAAGTTGCACTCTGTCATAGTCAACTAATTCTATAAGTAAAAGCAAAACATAGCATCATACATGACATATTTGTAGATGGAGGATTATAAGAAGAAAATTTTTATATAAGGGATACAAATAATAATGCTCTTCTGGGGAATTTAGAACATATTACAAAAAGGTTCCATACCAGAATCCAGAATATAAATTTTATTATATAATCTGTGGTTTATGAGGAAAAAAACACATGGATTGGGCCCAGTTGATACTTATCTGATATTTAGGAGCATAATCACTTTTGTAGACATTGTCCTTGACAGTTGATGAGAAAAACTGTTCTTACGGTGACAGTTTCTGTCACATTGTCACTGACCAGTAAAAACGACATTATTATTTGTGAACTTAAGACTAAGAAACACTGCAAAGGTGAGTGAGTAAAAGCAGTGAAGGGATTCAATTGACACAACTCAAGGAATACATAGTTTAAAAAGAGTGATTACTCTGGCATATTCTGAAGGAGTAAAGAAACTGAGGCAGGAACATTCATTTATCGGTTCAGCAGCTATTATTATGTGTAATTGTAGACACTGCTCTCCAGTGTCAATCTAATGGAAGATGTAAGGAGCCATACCAGAAGGACTGGTAGACAGCAAATATAATCAAATGCTCAATGATGTGTGGTTGGGTGGATCTGGAATAAGGGTAGAGGAGCCAATGGTGATGCTGGTTTCCTGAGGAGTGAGAGGAAAACAGTAAGGTAATTAGAAAGAATTGATCTTGGGGAATGATGAATCCATTGCAAAATGTGTTATATTCAGAATAGAGTGATGTCATCTAAGAAGAAGGGGACAGCAGGCTTTGGGAGGAGCTCATTGGAATTTTGAAGGCTGAAGTGAATATTTCAGAGTCATCTACCAATGATAAAACCGCCGTCTTTAGCATCATATATAAGACAGAACAGAGAGCTTAGGTTCAGAAAAAGCACAGTGGAAGACATGAGAGGAGAATATAAACAGTATGGAGTTACAAGAATAGAAACAGATTTTTCACATGTTGAGAAAAGTCGACAAAATCCAACTAAAGACCACACTGTGTGTACTTGTGTAATGTGTCTAATTTACTTCAAACTCTAGATCAAGCAGCCAGCTATGATCTAAACTAAACATAGAAATGCAGATACAATTGCTAAAGGCTAGTTTTCTTAGATGATTTTAACAGCACCAAAATGATAGCTGCTATAATTAAATGTTCTTTGATAAAATATGCTCTGAGATTTTGATAAGTTAGAATAAGAATGACCACTATATTAAAAAATGGAATATTGACAGATTTATTATAAGTCTGGAATAATTGACATAAAATCTGAATATCTGAGGAATAAGAACATATACAAACTAGTCAGACATAAAAAATTTAAGAATAGGATCACAGGTTTTTAAACTCAAGAGCTAACCAGGTCTAAAATTATGATTCGGATGTAGATATTTGTAGCAGTAATTTCTTGTGAAATTGGGGAACAATCTAGTGGCCTATTTAAACCTAACTCTACCTATGGTCAACAAATCTGAAGGAAAATAAATGCAAAATGTTCTATAAACAAATAAATCCACAATATCACACATATAAAAACAGTGTCAGTGGACTTAATCTCTAATGGAGACAGCTTTTCTCCTAATCATCAGATTATCAAACAAAATCCTGGTGCCAGAAATGGGTGTCCTGAAGTTGTTTACCAATGAGGTCTCATGGACCTGAAACATTGCAAGCCATTGCCATTGCTCTTGTTTTCTCCACAATACAAAACTTATCTTTGTCCACTATTAGGACCAAGAAACTTGGACTAATGGGTCCTAAACATTAGGAAAGAACCTATCATTATTCTGCCAAATAGACAAAATAGTAACCCGACTCTTATTGATTTATTATTTTACCCACAGATGAAGGTCTCTCATTCCCTCTGTATAAAAGCATCTTTGAGCAGTAGATGATGGTTAAGATGGGGAAACACAAATAATCAATGTACACGTTTGCTCTCTCAAGGATCGGGCACCCTAGAACTCCAAGACAGAGAAATTGTAAGAGCCAATCAAAGGCTGGAGACGGCCACAGTGAGAAGTGTTCTCAGGACTCAACACAACTTGTTATTAAAGGTTTTCCATTTGCATATGTGAACACACAGCAGTTGTGATAACGCACCCAGGACCCTGCAAAAAAAAAGTTAGACCAAGTACCAGCACAGAATGGGTCTCCAGTGTCAATCTAATGGACGATGTAAGGAGCCATGCCCGAAGCAATGCAAAGCTCCATCACTGGCAAAGCTCCTCTATTGGCAAATGATAACTTCTGGGGGAAGAGACCTCAAGGCTGTCATCCCTAAAAATTTACCTGCACTGCAGTAGATGCGGGACCACATACATATGACACATACTAGCAGCACTGATTGGCTAAATAGATTTAAGAAGAAGAAGGAAAAGGAGGAAGAGGAGGAGGAGGAGGAAGAGGAGGAGGAGGAGGAGGAGGAGGAGGAGGAGGAGGAAGAGGAAGAGAAGGAATTGGAGGAGGAGAAGGAGAAGAAGAACCTGCCTGACACCTGGAGATAAAGACAGAACCTGTGACAGGCCAGCCAGTCCACTGGTGCCATCTGTGTTCCAGACCAAGGGATGGAGAAGTCTGCTGCTTCTGCTCCTCACCTGGTACTAGGAATCTGAGTCCTTAATTCTGTGCCTTCTCACCCCTACCCCCAAGGATCATCCGGTGTGGGGGTACATAGGATAACATTTGTGAATTCTACTCAATATTTTCATTCTTGTTTAACAGTGAAAAAAATATAAAAACAAACTGAAGTTAAGTGGGTTGGTACAGAATAGACCTGGAATTTAAATCCTATGGTGTGGCTTCAGAGCCCAGACTCTCGTGCTCTCATCAGGACTGGGCACAGGACTCAGCTATAGTTCAGAAGGGTTTGAAGCATGATTGCAAGACTTGGCAGTTTAATGTAAATGCACAGGAAATTCTTTGAGGTTTTAATCATTGAAAATGCATATGACCAACCTGGCACTCTTACTCTGAATACTAAAGGAAATGCTACCATTTTTTTTTCCTGTAGTGCCCTTTAAAACATTGATATATAGTTAACAAATATGCATATGAATATGACCGGCAATCCTAGTGTAGATGACATTCCTTGACTTTTGAATAGCACTTCTTCATTGTGTGAATATTTTGGGTTTAACAGTAGAAACTATAAGATGGAAACCTACTGATTGCCTAGTTTATATTGTTTCTTTTTCCTTAAAGCACCCACACTGTAGCTACGTCTCCAGATAGCTCATTGGTGGCCCGCTTCCCTGGCCTCTCCTAGGCTTACAAAGGCATTGTTTCTCCTCAGCTGCCGCTGCCATTTCAAGCTGAGTATGCATGCCACACTTTCCTGTGGCAATGTGGGCAACCGTTCAGAAAAGGCCCTGGGGCTTCCAATTAAAAATTGTTCAATAAACATAAAAATTCAAGCATTCTAATAGTAACATTAAATGCCTGGTGGGTTGTTGATAGGCTTGCTAGTAAAGGTTTGCCAAGCTTTAATAAGACCCATAACAAGAAACTGCAAAACTCTTCAGATCATTCTGTAAACATTTGGCTACAACTGAATTTAAGAAAACAGAGAGTAGCAGTTCACTGGGCTTTTCTTTCCAGATGGCCTTCATGTTGCAAAATCAGCAACATATGTTGGCAAAGCCAACTGACATTCAGGCAGAAGTTTGAATATCTCAGGGATATGTCACTTCCTCTTTGGTTTTAGTCTGGAGAGAGGGGGGACAGAGGGAGGGACTGAGGGAGAGAGGGCGATAGACAAAGAAGGAGACGAAGAGAGGAACCATTATTGTTATTATCACATTCTGCTAAGCACCTGACCGAATTTTAGGCACTTGAGAAATGTCCAATTGATTTGAATGCTGATAAGTCAGCTAGGAATAGGTACATCTGCAAGGCATTAGTAGCTAGAAGAAATCAGAAGTGGATCAGATCACACAGTGTTATAACTCAGTATCAAATGCCTAAGGATGATTAATGAAAGAATTGAATTTTAAATGACAGCGATGAAGTTCGTCATAAGTGACCCCTCACCTCTCTTCCTTGCATACACATCTAAAGTTGCATTCCTAATGTTGCTTCATCCTCACTTACCTGGCCACAGTGGTTGATTTTACCACTGTAGATGATAGTCTCCAAGTTTCCATTTTAAGCAGTAGTTTTTGAACTTTAAACTCTCAGCCATCTAAACTTGATCCAAATCTTAACTTGTCAGATGGACCAATTGTGCAGCTGCCATTATTAAAAAAAGAAAACGAAAGGAAAAGTATTTGAAGTAGTTTAAGGAGAGTTCTGAATACAGAAAGTACAATTTCCATGCTTCTATCCCCCATTCCTACTGTAAATAAAATGTGTGAAAGTTGATGTAAAACTGCACCAATGCTGATTTTGATCCAAGTGGATAAAGGATGTCTCTATTCATTTGAATTGGAATAATGTCAAAGCAAATAATTGAAAGGGTAAATAAAGAACAATGTTCTCTTAAAAGAGAACATGAGAATAACTGCAGAATAATCCCACAAGAATGGAAGGATGTCATCAGTGTCTCCAGTAAGAGCAGCCCAGGGTGTTTCTATGACTGCCCATCATATTTTATGCCATTTTATAAGCATTTTTAGTAGCTAATTGAATAGATTATAAAAGTTACCACTAAAATTTAAGTGCAGTAATCTTATAAAAGTGATTATCCTTTTAAATTGTTAATATACTTGTTTACAAATTAAGTTACATTTCTGATTTGCTTGTTCTTGGGATCGCTTATCTTCTATTAAAACAGTTCTATTGTCCCTGTTTTGAAAGCATTTTCCTCTTGGCAGGAAAGACCATGGTTGGCCACTTGCTGGTTGTATACTAATCCATAGCCATACTATGATAATACAATATCAATATTTGACTGTTCTGTTATCTATCTCTCTTCCTTCAGTTATTACTGGGTATTTCTAGGAAATGTGTTAGGTGTTGAAAGTGGTTCTCTGTCTTGGAGTAAAAACCTTGTGTGTGACCTTTATGCCCTCAATCTGGAAAACTCAGACTTTTATACTTCCCATACCACATTTAAAAAAAAAAAGAAACTGAGGGAGGGGATTACTAATCTCACAAAGACAGACAAGGATCAATAAAGCTTAGAAATTAAACAGTCAAAATGCTTAAAAGAATTCTAAAATGTATCTGTTTCCTCTAAACTGAAACCTTCCATCTCAGAGAGAAGTTTATAAAGATGTTTCTAGGGAAAGGTGAAACATCTTACCTTGCATGGGAGCTCCTACAGCTTAGGAAGTAAACGCAAAGGCTTCAGAAGTCTCTGAAACTGACCAGACTCACCAAGCTCCTCCCACTTCAAGCATGGATAAGCAGTAATAAGGGGTGCCGTCAGACAAGCTATGCTGCATAGAAGTTCCAACCAACAGCAATACGTAAGGAAACAGCAAGCAGCGTGGCTGCCTGAAAGAGACACACTCCAACTGCAAGTGTGGAGGTGAACACTAAACTTCCAGGTCTCCTGAGCCGTCACCTGGGGTGGGCTTTCGTGTTGAGCTATCGTTTCTACTGCTGTAAGTAACCCCTCACCTATATTCTTAAAAGCAACCCCAACGAAACTCATTGGTTCACCAACTTGGACTTTTGTTTACATTGCTGTGTCATTGGTGCTCTGTCTGGAGTCAGTAGACATTTGTTCATTTCTCCCAGAAATAGTTTCACACAACAGGAAGAAATGGCTCTTAAGGACATGTGAGATTTAGGTTTTCAGAGCTCATAAAAGATAAAAACAAACTGACCCCAATGCTTTTGACGATTCTCAGATACCTAGTAAATCGGTGAATACTCATCAAGCTTCCCAAGATGAAGGCTTCACGCTAAGTTTCCAGGGTGCAATTCCTTACCGATTGACTCCTGCATATCTCCCATCACAGCCACATATAGATGAGGAAAGTGTCAGAAAATCACATAAAACACTTTAGAAAGGACCCTGCATAGGATCCATGATCGTCTTGCTGCAAGTCAGTCTTTGGGGAGGTTTAGAAAGGTGGGGAGGGGCTAGGAGATGGTCTGTCTTCCTCAGAGAGATGTGATTTCAAGAGTCAGATTCTACAGCTCAGACTAGTGTGTAGGACTGGTGTATGCCTGATAGTACTAAGCTAGGCTTCTACTAGACTGTGATGTCTCCATGTCTCACACTCATTGAGGCCCGCTATTTTTCAGACAAGACACACGCAAGACACCTGAAAGAGGATGCTTAACTTAAAGTCTCCAAAATAGAAAGTTTGTCAGGATGAGGGAGAGATTTGCCAAACAGCAACTTTAAAAAAACATGCTGTTGCTGCTTTATCATAGCCAATATGTGACCATTCTAGAGCAATCTTATACAGAGGGAGAAGTGGGGCTTCTTAGCACTTGTCTAGAAGATTTACTTTAATCAGGGAAGAGAAGGTATAGGAAGAAATTTAGTCTTTTTCTTAAAAAACAATACTTTATTCTCCAAGAAAAAAATGTAAACCACTCTGTAGCCAAGGTTGGCTTGAAATTCCTGGTGATCCTCCTGCTTCAGCTTTCTGGGTGTTGAGATTACAGGCATGAACATGTGGATTCTGTATTATATTGGTGGCTGAAAATTTCAATTAGCCTAGATAATAAGATCAGAAGCAAGATTCTAAATTTAATTTCAAAGTGAAAATTGTGGCCGACCTCTTTACTATCCCAGCAGGTATATCCAACCTAATGGTAAAGTATTATGATTTCGTCTATACTATAGGCACTTATTAAGGTCAGATCTTCAAAGCTAACATAAAGTCACTATTGAATGAATCTTAAGACATTTTGAAGGTCTGCTTACATATGTGTAGGACTTCAAGTGCACAGAAATTTACTGGCATGAAATATATAAAAGACCAAGGAAAATAATGACCTCATTCTTACTACACAGCCTTTGCCACACTTATACCACTGGCTCCCTTTGATACCAGGTCTTGATAAATATGATGACCATCCTCTCACAATAAGCTTGGATAAATTGTCCATTGCATTTCATGACATCAGCACAGAAAGTTATTGTTGATTAAAAGAAGCAACAAAAATTTGAAGTTATCTTAAAATCAATGATTATCCTGCTACAAATACTGAAGTAATATTTAGTAAATTTTACTTTGATTCAGAGATTATTATATGGTATTTTCATTTTTCTTCTGTTTTGATGACAATGCTAATAAATTCATATCCAGTGCCACCATGACCTAATCAATGCTGTATTGTTAAATGGACATCCAATCACTTCTTACATATTGCTTTTAGCCTTGATCACAGAAGCTTCTTTTTTGCAATAACCAGTAGTGAATGCAGAGACACATGGCAGCTCATGATGCTCAAAATAAATCAGTACTTAGTGTTCAGCCCTAAGTGGGACTATCCATCCTCTCCGAGGACATTTCAGAAAATGAGGAAAGAATATAAGGTCCAAACGAGAGGAGGACATTGCTATGCTACCTTTTGGACAAGAACTGGTTGTTATAATCTTGAAATCATAATAGCTGTATTTGTCTATGCTGAGCCTGTCAAAGGTTAGTCGTATCTGGGCAAAGGCCCTACCCCTCCCAAAGGCACGTTTGGCTATGGAAGGATGGATGGCTGCTGGAGATCTGAATCATTGTCTTCAGTAGTGTGGTACTTGCGAGTCTCTCATACTCCAGTGGGTGTTCCATATCCAGGCTCACCTAGAAGACGCTGGACATAAATGAAAACAAACTCAAAAGAAAATGTCCTGGAAGTAGGAATAGGATTTGTGAGGAGGATGATGCATGAGGGGGAAGGGGAAAGACAGAGTATATGATCAAAACGTATTTTATACATTGTTGGAATTACTGACAAGTGTTTGCTTCAAAAAGAATGAAAGATATTTTATTTGATTAGTATGTATTAACACACCTCCACACATGAGCACAGGTCAGATCCAACCTATGCTTTTCTGGTTTTCACCTATAGATGCACATCTTCCAGACTATTATTATTCAACATTCAGATCAAGTTTTGTTTTAATTTCTAAAAATAAGACATGATATATAATTCTTTAGTTTTTGTATCAGATTTATTTCAATTAACATACATAATGTTCTCTACTTTCTTCCACATTTCTGAAATTCTAGAACTTAATTCTAGAATTTAATTCTTCTTTATAACTGCACAATATTCATATATATATATGAATTTATTTCCTTTGAATATATGTTCAGAAGTTGAATATCTATACTTTGTAAGTGATCAAAATTTTTGGAAGGAACTTTATATTGTTCTCTATTATTTCTATAGTAACAATGTTCTCACCCAAACTGGGTGGGGCTTGTTTTCCTCTGTGTCCTCATCAGCACTTGTTATTCTGCGTGAGTATTCTATATTATTGCTGTAAATCTGTACATGGCTTTTAATTTTCCAAGTACCACTCATTGAAGATGTCATCCTTTCCCTGGTATATGTTGTTCCTTCATCAACTGGCTACAAATGCACAGATTTGATTCCATTGACCTGTATTTATCTTTATCACAAGTACCAGGCTGTTTGAATTACTATAGATATGCAATATGTTTTAAATTCTGGCACTGGTGCTGTTTCCAGCTTCATTTTTCTACACAAAGTTGTATCTGTGGTCTTTTTTACTTTCATATAAATTTTAGGATTATGTTTTAAATTTCTATGAAAAATATTAAGGACAACTTTCTATGTTCTCTTCAGGAAAAAGAAGAATGTAAATCAAGAGTGTGTTACTGATACTTGATAAACTGCAGATGCCAACACAGGCTGTAAGTCCAAGAAGGGCCTCAGCTCTTCTCCTAGCAGACTCACACAGCAGCAAGCCAGACTTAGCCTAAAACTCTGAAATGAAGTCTGACTCCCACCAGGAGCCCCAGATTAGAAAGCTGAGAATGAAAAGCAAATCATCCCCAAATTACAGCTTCAAAAATCCAGGAACAAAATCCTAGGTCAATATCTGTCGGAAACATAATCTGAAGAAAGACGATTCCAAACTTGAGAACTTAGAAATTAGAATTTTAGTAGTGTTAATGACTATTGCATAGAGATGAAATTCAGATGTGGCAAAGCTATGTGGCTAGAGGCAGCAAACAACTGAAATATGTTCAAAAGTCCTTAAAATTTCTTCCCATACTAACGGGACTATTTTGCCAATTATACTCTTTATGTCTTCCATTGTATTAGTTCAAAACTAGGAATGGTTTTGAAAACTAACTCAAAGTGATCTTAACCCAGGGCGGTTGGGTCTGACTAGTTCGCTGAAATGTGTGATGTCATCTAGTTTGTGGTGCTTATGAAAAATAGACTTCCTTTGAGTATGGGTCACACTTCACTTGCTCTTTGTCCACCATGAATTAAAAAGTTTATTTGATTCTCTCATCATTTTGCAGCCCGAGTATACTTGAAGCCTAAATTTCCACCAATACTTTCAGGACTAACATTAGAATTATTACCAGATTCTCTACAGGGACTAGTGCATACAAGGGGCCGGAGAAAGGTCGCATTCCTTATCACTCAGTGTTGCAATGGATAAAGTATTGGCAGACTGTATGTGTATGTGGCAGACCAATAATTGGCATAGTCATTAGAATTGTTTAGATCACCTAAGAACTGTCATTGTAGTAAGGAAAAACTTCAGTATTATACAACAGGAAATATTTGTTCTAAGTATCTTTCTGATATATTTAGCAAAATTCTCCCTTCTATAGTCCAACTCTAATATATACTTAAAAGATTGGTTATTGGACTTACAAGTTCTTCCAAAATTTTGGATTGAAGAAATCTCAAAGTTGCAAATGTAATATCATCATTCTTTTGGGATAAATAATCCAATATAATAATCTTTGTAATCTAGAAAAGATCCCAATTGTTAACCTAATATTCGCCTCATTCTTCGGCCCAATGTCCACTGAAGAGTGTCCTAGACACCATTGTAGATAAAACGTTCATCCTGACAATGCCCAAATATGCCTAAAATTGCAGATGACGGTTCTGAGCTTTTCTGCCTGCTTATCTGTCTGCCTTCCATGTGACCCTAAATTAGGCATCAGAAGGTATAGTGTGTAATACAGATTCCAGGCACAATATACCTTCTCGCAATTAGTTGAAAGTGCTGTTTTGTAATTAAAGGGTGAAGTGGGGCATGATGAACATATGGAAAAGGAGACCCTTAATAAGTGATGGAGCCTTCAAAAGAAATTGCTAATTAGTATGCATTTGATGTGCACTATACCAATTTTAAGACTTTGCCTTGAATAAATTGCTATGTTGGGTGTTCGAAGGAGTGGTGAGATTAGCATTTACAAAGGGGGCAATTTTCTGTCTTCTTGACTCTGTTAAATGGAGGAAATAACTTCCAAGACTGGAGCAGTAGTTAGCCCATCAATCATTCTCACAGCTGGAAACTGGGGATCCCAAATGCAGAGATCAGTTAATCCGTCAGCTAATAAGTTCATAGTGGCACCATATGGCGCGGGGCCACTCCACACTGGGAGAAGGACAGAGCTGTTTACACAGGCATGCTGCTTTCTCAGGTAGCTCCCTGCTGACAGAAACCTTTGTTCTGAAGGATCAATTTACTTTGCACAGTAAATTGACTGAATTGATCAGTTCAGAGCATATAATTGTTGGCTAATCCTGTGGAATCATGTCCCATCCATGTGAGAAGGACAAAGGGGTGCTGCCCATGGCTTGGTCTCAGGCTCCATCCTGGGGCTATTCTCATCGGACAGACTGGACACTGATTAAAGGACTAGCAGAGGGTAGAGATGTAGTCAGCGTTGACTTCAAAGGGATGAGAAACTGTGCAACGTCCAGAAGGCCATCTCTAGCTGTCTTTACTCAACTGATATCATGACATCATAAAGTTAAAAAAAAAAACAGTCTAAGCAATTTAGAAGCAGATATTTTCAAAACTCTCTTAAATGAAAAGCTACTGCTCATCCTCAAAGCTAAGTTCCACTACTCAGGCTCACTCCCAAAGTTTACCGCTTTTGTTTTCAAAATGAAAGGAATTGAAAGAGAAAAAGAAGCCTAAGGTGCACGTCCGGGAAAGCATGGACACTGGAAGCAAAGTGAGGAATGCATTTCTTAGACATTGTGCGCCAGAGGCAGAGGTATCCACTGTTCTGCCTGTGCAATAGGGTATGGGAAAATTCATCAGAGTCTTTCAGAGCAAATTGGAGCAAAATCTTCCCATCCCTAAGACACTGGTGTGATTCCTGGCGCTTTGTTCCGTAGACGTGTTTGATCTGACTTTGTTTTTTCCTTCTCACATACAAAATAAAAGAAGAATAAATAAGATGAAAAAATTCCACCAATAGAGATAAATGTTGGACATGGCTCCCTTCAACTAAGGGTTTTCTTCAAAAGCTAGTGTCAATAGAATCATTTCACATCAATGGTTTGAAAAGAGACTTGTGTTCAATAGGAACTGAGGCCATTTGGTGTCGCTGAGTGGACATTTGCTTATTAAATGTCTGAACACTAATGAACTTTATAGACCTGCCTTGAGAGTTTCTACCAATTAGAGGGCTTTTGATTTCTTTACTTATTTTATGAAGAATAAATGTCTAAGATTTGTTTCATAAGGATAAATGGCAGCAGGTTTGAGAGCATGTGGACCCTTAGAAGTTATTTTAATTTTCCTCATTATGTAAAGCAAGACATGCTTGGTAATGTTCTAAGCATCAGGGAGAGGGATCTGCTGTATGGTAGATAATTCCAAATGACTTAATGTTACTTATCTCTAAGTACTCTCAGTGTATTTCTCCAAATTTCTATGGACTTACAATTTTTTCCATTTATAGTCTTTTTTTCTATTACCACATCCACAGTTTCCAGGATTCCACAGTGTCTTCAAAATGCAAAAATCAAGGAATATTTGCTCTGATTTAGTGAGCATTGTAATGAGAATAAGATAAACTGTAAGTAGTTCTATACACACACATTTATATTAAAGTTGGAAAATGAAAAAGAAAAGTAGCACATTATGTCCTGGAAAGATCATAAGCAAGTCTCACACCAGAGCAGGCACTCTGCCAAAGAACTATGGTGAGAGAGTGAAATAAAAAGACCTTTGTGCATTTTGATAACTTCTCTCTCTCAGTTGTTTCCAGTATGGCGTGTCCCTCTCCGTACATAGCGTATGATGTAAGCGTTAACTCCTTGTGAGTCGTTTATATGACATGTGTCCATTCTTTAACTAGCAATCACACACCTTGAAGTCAGCTGGAGTTCGCAGGCCCTGAATCTCTAGCACAAAATAGACTCCTAGGCCTGTTTCAAACTGCACCAAACCCCGGCTCATCCTCATCTCAACATTTGCTTCATTGCAGAAATCTTTGCAAAGTTTGAAATAAAAGACAAAACTTCTCATCATTGAGTCATATATGTTACCTACTCACAGCAGTAACTAACCTCTCATTAGTGGTAACCAAAGTTTTATAAATACAGTGACTCATTCTCATTATTTTATGTGACATATTTGGAGAGGTCACCAACAGTACATTTTACCAAAATATTTCTACAAACTTTTTAGCCATTTCTCTACCTTATATACACTTACATCTTTCTTCACTTGTCTTGATAGTTTAGGGTAGTTTTCTAGAAACCTCTGCAAATTTCTTTAGTCAGAAAATGGAGAGAGTATGTCACAATTTCCAGTAACCTGTCCCAACGTCTAGGACCGATCCCCAACTCATTATCATAAAGTCTTTATATGAGATTTCCAACAAGTTTAGCCTTTTTATTTTTCTTTAATTAGCAACGAAGAAAGATCCAAGGGAAAAATGTAGGCTTGCTTCTCCCCTTTGTCACTGCTGACCTGCTCATTGCTGGGCCTTTCTCCTAAGCACAAAGAAATCATCTCTCCCACCTCATTATAGATTGCCCCCTTCACACACTATCTCTGAAACACATCATTCATGTGTTTTCTTTCCTCTCTAGCCTCAGCCTAAAGGACTCTAGAAACGTTGCTTTTCAGAACTAGCTTTGGCTATGTGGGTTGGTCAGTAGACTTCTTCATAGACTAAGGCAAGACAAAGATCAAGACCCAGGATGCTTGCTGTTCACTGTGACTGCAGTATCTGTCCACTCACCTAAAACATTTTTCCCACATTTTAATTTCTATTTCCCAACTCTTTTATATCTTTAGCCGTGATCTCAATGCATCACACTGTGTAATCTGCTTGCTGCTGTTTCCAGACCCCAAGCATAAGCCATGGTAAGACCGACAGACTTACCTGTTTTGTGCACTTCTGTGTCACAGAATTTTGAGTAGCACTAAGAACATCATAAATATTGTTCAAGTCTCTGAGCAAAATAAATCTGCAAAATGTAGCCCCACATATCAGGGAAAATCTACCATAGGTGATTATTTAAAATTTATTATATTTCAAATCTTTTGTGGATTTATTTGATAATTGATTCTACAGATGTTTAGTTTAAGAATGGGAACTGTCAGTGAGTTGAAGGCAGTGCTATGAGTAAGAATAGAAACAATCAGACTGTGAATTATCAGTGAACTGTAGAATCTACTGTGCTTAAGAATAGACACAAGGAAAGTAAAAAAAAGTGAAGTCCTTCTGGGGGGTTAACTTTTTAAATGTTTAGTTAAATGTCTCATATGGTTGAAATATGAATACTAATAATAGGCTTGTAATCTTAGTTGTATGTTACTGTGAAATAATGCCTGAGAAAATGAATACTAAGGAGTAAAAACTTATTTGGGCTCACAATTTCAATGGGTTTGGGGTATGATCAGCTGACCGTATCATGATCAGCCTAAAGTAAGGCAGGCAGAACACCATGGGATCCAGAGTATATGGTGGATGGTGCATGGCTCATGATGAACAGGAGCCAGAAAGAGAGGAAGGAACTAGGACTCAGTCATATCCCTAAAAGGCACTCTGCCCCTCCTCTACTCCATCTAGAACAAGTATCCCACTGGCCCACTCAGAGTGAATGCATCAATGCTTTCCCCCACTAATGTAGTTATTTTCTTAATGGTACCACCAGTTATAGAGCAAGCCTTCAATTAAGCTCTGAAGAGAGCAAGAAATATCCAAAACATAACAATCCATATAACATTTCATGATGGCTAAGAAACTGATGATTGCTTTTGGATACAAGAAGCTTGAAATATTAAGTGTCCCATTTCTACTAAGCATTATATAGCAAATGTATCATATATAAATTCTGTAGTTTATGTAGTCATCCAAATAAATTACACAAAATCATTTTCCTGTAAAAGCTTACATTCTGAGATTGCTGGAGCCAGTGCTCACCAGCTTGTGAAATCTGATTTTGTTCATCTTCCAATACCCCCCCCCCCCCAATTTGGTGGCATCAAATTGGTAGTTTTAATTCTGCCTCCATAGAAGCATTACAAAAAATTGGTAACTTACAAACGAGAGGTTTTACACTTTGCCCACATGCCACTAACCTTATCTGCGTCTAATGAAACTAAAAGCTAGTGAATATACAGCTGAATGGAAAGGAGGTAAGATTTCCCAATTCAACACAAGCCTTGCATTTGTACTAAATTGGGAAATAACACTAGAAAGAATTACAACTCTCTTTGTGTTTTCTTCCCTATCTATCTTTTCTTTTCCACCAAGCCATGAAAAAATATACCCAAGTGTAGCCCTTCAAATGCAGAGGTTTGCCATAGCAACTACTGCTTTTCTCACTGACTATTCCATATTGGCAATATGATGCATGATGATGGTATGCGAGTGATAAATCTTAACCAAAAGGAAGGGGAAAGGCTGTGTTATTACTTCTATTGATATCCAGGATGTCAGTAAGTATAGGGTATTTTGTACCACTCCCATCTTCCTGGTACTTGTACACAATCATTCAGACATGAAAAGAGAAACAGGAAGTTAATTCTGATTCATTTGCAACAGTGGTCTGAACAATTCATGTGTGTAAACAGCACCCAAAAAAAAAAAAAAAAAAAACATGGGACTCTGGTAGCTCTTTTTTCTTTAAGATATTTAGTAAGACAAAGAAAACTAGTGTACTTCAATAAGATATCATGAAGATCTTCATGTTTTGTCATTCAATTGGTGGATATATTTGAAGAGATTACATAATTCCTTGAATAAATGCTAAAACATACATTTAAACTCCTCGGATTTAACTTATTGTCTAATTTAGATTTCTAGAACAAAATGAAGGTTTGAAATACATTCATTGCTCATGTTTTTGAATGCTTCAAAGGTCCAGAATTTAAAGCGGAAACATTACAAGTCTGGAGAAGATTCTTCCAGTTAAAAGATGGCTGCCTTTACTGCGTGGCGAAATGGCAGCAGACTGAGTGGGCTCTGCTTGTTTCCTGTTCTTTTAATGGTGCCCATCTTGTCACGGATGCTCTACTCTCACAACACAGGTAAATATAATTACCTCAAAAAAAGCCCCAAATGCTGTACATTAGAACTCAACATATGAATATGAGATGATAAATATTTATGCTATTGTACTTATAGACAGCCCCATTTAAAAACATTCTTTTTGTAAAAGTGCCTTTTATATGTTGAGTTCTTGTACAGAAAAACAATGTATATTTTTATTTCCTATGTGAGAGATAAAGTTTACACTTTTTATGTTTAGAAAAAATGTAAACAGCAATATTTGAAAAAGTAAAAGTATACAGGAAAATCAAAGCATATTCTCCATCTTTGTTTAAAAATCAATTCCATTTCATGGAGTATTTTTAACCACACAAGTAAAGCATTATGTCAATTTATATAGATGCTGTATCCTTCTGTATTTGTATTATTGTCTTGTATTTTTATATTTGAGAAGTTCTAAGCATTAAGTCACTTCGTTTAATTTAGTACTATTTTTCCATACCCAGAATGTCTCAAATAGCCTTTCTAGGACATTGACTATGACAATAAATTTTCTCAGATGCATTATTTATCTGAGTAAGAACAATGGCTGTATTGTAGAGAGAAAGAAGGCGTAGATTGTAAAGTACAATGCACCTCATTTTGATGCCCACCTAATCCTGAAGATCATGTGTGGGTGGTGACAGCTCAACTCACATCCACCATACTTTGGAATTGTTTTTTAACTTTATCTTTTAATAAAAACTTTTCTTATATATTTTGATTATAACCTTCCCTCTCCCTCAACTATTCCAAGATCTTTCCCTAATTCTCTATTTACCCAATTTCATGTTCTCTCCCTCTCCCTCTGCCTCTCCCTCTCCCTCTCCCTCTCCATCTCCCCCACCCCCTCTCCCTCTCCCCTTCCCTCTCCCCCTCCCCCTCTCTCTCCCTCTCCCCCTCTTTACTGTCGTGTGTGTGTGTGTGTGTGTGTGTGTGTGTGTGTGTGTGTGTGAAATCCAATTCCTGAAGCATGCTATACAATACCCTGTCACTGAATCCTATCTCCAAGGCTCCCAAATTCTTGCCAAGCTTCATGTTAAGTGTAGTCCAATGTTCCCAATTAACCAAGACAAACTTAAAATCTGAATATGTTACCAATATTAGCTTTAGCAAACTCTCTTTTCAGGGTACAGCTTTACTCAGTGGCATACTGAGCTCACTAAAAAAACATTTTTTTGTTTTTAATTGGAATACACTTTTTTCATACAACATATTTTAAAAACATAAACTCCCCTCTCCCAGCTCCATCAAGATACTCCCAATCTCCCCACCTACACAACAACATACTCTTTCTCTATTTCTTCAAAAAACAAACAGACAAAGTATAGGTTTCTTCTCCTCCTTCTCTTGCTCCTCCTTCTTCTTCATTGTCATCATTATCTTTTTCTTCTTCATCATCTTTTTTGTTAAGAAACAGAGAGCATACGAAAAGAATATGTATAAAAACATAAAATTGGAAAGAATAGTTTACAAGCAAAAGACTAGTAATATGTAAGATAAAAATTGGCCAAACAAAACAATGTAAGAAAAACAGTCTACAAATGAACCATTGTAGTTGTTTTGTTTTGGTTGTCTACTACTGGGCATGGGGTCTGCCTTCATGTGTGATTAATATACTCAATGAAAACTCCCATCAGGATCAATAATTATGAAAAATATTCTAATCAAAATGCAAACACATAGTTGCCATATAAAATATATATTTTCTTAAATATATTGCTGTGCTCTAAAAAGAAAAACAGAAATTCTTCAATACCAGCAATGAGGGCAATTCTTGACAATAGCTGCATTATTAGCTGAGAATATGTGAAACCAAAGAGTTAATTTTTATAAGTCATTTTGATTAAGTGCTCTGTTAGCAGTATTCAGACCATGTCAAGATTTATGACTGTGGACTCATTCATAGTTAGATACTGAAGTTGAATAGGCTGCATCCACCTGGCTTCTTGGAATACCTGCATCCTGTAGGAAAGTCGAGGGTAAGAACCCAACTCATAGCCTGTGCTGACTACATTTACAGCAACTTGATACAAGCTAGAGTCTTCTGAAGGAGGGACCACAACTAAGAAAATGTATCCATGAGATCTGGCTGTAAGGCCCAGCCCATGGTAGATGGCCATCTATACAACAGCAAGATAAGCAAGCCATGAAGAGCAAGCCAGTAAGCGTCACCTTGCCATCAGCTTCTGTCTCCAGATTTCAGTCCAGCCCGAGTTCTTGTCCCAATGTCCTTCAGTGATGAACTACTATGTGGAAGTGTAAGCCAAATAAACCTTTTCCACCCAAGTTTTTTTTTAGTCATGATGTTTCATCACAGCACTACTAACCCTAACTAGAAAACAGACCAAGCAAATCAAAATACTTTACAATTCCTTAAGGATTAATATCTCCAGTCATCCCTACACATAAGCTTGCAACCTGCACTGTGTTGCTGTGCATTGTGAGATGCTCCGTGTCACATAGGAGAAAACAAGAGAAAAACACTAAATTGTTAAGCTTCAAAAATAACAGCACAGAAGTGTCACACCTTTCTAAAACATATTTGAAGATAGATTTATAAAGGAAACATAAAAGTTCTATAGTACACAATTAACCATTAAACAAAGATGCATGAGCATACTCAGAATGGAAATAATAAAACAATTTGAAAGTTTCCATGAAACCATTAGGTTCCAAATATTAAATAGAAAAAGAAAGTGACAACTACAATATAATAATATGTATTGTGAAAAGAAAACAGTTGGGATTTTATTTTATTTTTATTGGACAGTAGCTTTTTACTGACAGGTGACTCTTCCACACGGTACACAGGAGATTTTCCCTACATCTCCCTATGTTAGTCTAATAAAAGCCTCTCTTTCTAACATTAAAAAACTATTTGCACTAAGAGCAATTATGAGAGCTATCAGGTAAGAATTACATTCACTGTTTCCAGCCCATATGCATCTGACCACTTTTGAGAAAGCCCTCTACTATTTATCCTGTCTTAGTAAACCCAAAGTTCTGTACCTAAATCATTTTCTATTATAGCTTTCATTTATCAACCTATAACTATCTTTTTAGATCTTAGAATATTTGTTTAACTTCTAAACAAATAACCCTAATTGTGAAACTATAACTATCTAATCTTTAACGGCATCAAAGGCATGTAAAGGATAAATATTACCTGAGTACACAGGAAGTGGAAAGAAAGCAGCTTCCGACACTACAGAAACGATGGAGGTTTCTGGCTACCTAGATATGACTGAGCCTGACCAATATATATCTCATAGCAATCCTAGGACAGGAAAACAGAGAAAGCAGAATATATAACATGCAAAGACTAGAGCCAAGTGTGCATATATACATATATATATATTTCTGTGTACTTATGTGTGTATTATATAAGCATATGTAGTTATATATAAATATACATTCATTATAAATATATAAGGCATTATTGCACACACATGTGATCCTAACATGAGTGGTAGAGACAGTAGGATAATAAGTTTCAAGTCATCTTTAGCTACACAGGAAGTACAACATAAGATCTTGTTTCAACAAAACACCATGAACACAAAACTTTATATCCATAAATATTGGGGAAAGAAGAATTTCATTAAATTCAAATGCAATAAAATAAATATACATGACAATTACAACTTCCAAGATAATGGTAGAGATTTCCTTAAAACAAAGAAAATAACTAATTTATAAGTGTATTTTGATAGACAGTAAGTATCTCACTCATTTTCACAGAGGCTAGAAAATAGTAAAATGTATAATACCTTTCAGAAAAAAAAGTCTTTCTAAAAGGTATAGTTAAGAAAAACTAATTAAATGTATCTCATTTAGGCCACTATAACAAATTATCATAAAGAGGCCATCTAGTAAATGATAGGACTCATTTCAAACAGTTCTGGAGGTGGAGAAATCCAAGAGTAAGATATTTACAGATCCAGCATCAGGCAGAGTCACTTTTATGAAGGGAGTTTTCATTTGTCCTCACGTGGCAGAAGAGGTAAATCTACTTTAAGTGGCTGAAGAAGACCACAGTCCTGTTCAAAGGGGCTCCACATTCCTCATCTTATTAGTAAAAGCTACCTTTCGAAAGCTTTCTCATTGGTAAGTAGTTTCAACACTTGACTTTTAGAGGAACACAGGTATTCAGACCATAACCAGATAGTCATACTCCGTGAAATACATTATGATGACACAGAAAGGCAAATTAGAGAACAGAAAGCATCTTAAAAATTATTCCCTAGAATATTCATTAAGCCAAGGAGATAGTATCATTCTTCACATATTAGAGAAATCAGGCTACAGGTTTTAAAACAAACAAAAACAGAATCTGATCTAGAAGGTTGTATGTTGCAAGCACATTCCCAACAAGATTTTCCAATCCTATACTTGCATGTCCTTTATGATATAGTCAATACAAAGAAAGAAAAACTCAAGTGGGCTAACATAGAAATAGATGAGCCCTCTACATAAGTGAACAAGTTACAGATTTAATGAGAGCTCTTGCCATGAAGAAAAGTTGTAAAAAGTAATAGAAAATATCAATTTCTGTTGCGCACATGCAGCAACTGCCACACGCAGAACATACATATGCACGCATACACACACAGACACACATACACACAAAACTATCACATACATACTCAGACACACTAAACAATCTTTGTTGAAGGAATAAGGACATTTCCTTCATACTCTGTCAAAGTGTAGAAAATGAAACTTTGAATAAAGATGGCAACAAAGGGTAATAACTGCTTTTATGCCAAATCTCCCACACCCACCCAAGTTCTTAAATATAGACAACTTTATTCTAAGTACCCAGACAGATAATTTTTTCATGAACAACATACTAGCAGACATGTTTTACTTGGAAATTGTTTGATGGTAACTTTAGATAAGGGCTTTGCTACTAGAATGAGTTTGGCTCTTTTAGAGGGAATTATTGCTTCAAGTAATAACAAATGGAACTGTTCAGAATGTGTTATTCAACTGCTATTCTGTGAAGGCTGTTGAACATCATTTCGCGTTTTCAGCAGACCTATTCAAGGTAAGTTACCATTTGCTTTAATATAACGGGCACTCTTTTGGTTTTTGGTTACTTCCTTGTTTTCTCTTCTCAAAAAAGTTGACTTTGCTGTGCATCTTTTCTCTACATGATGTCTTTTCTTTCACTGTAACTCTAGTTCACAGTTGTCTTGCTTGACTCTTAAGATTGGGTACCAATTGTCCAGTACTCTCCATTGTTCCAAATGCCCTGATAGCCAGCTGTGGCCAAGAAGGAAGTGTTCGCATTACCAAAAATATGTCTAATCAAAATAGTTTATTATTTTTTCTGTGGAGAATAGATTGGTTTACAAAGTATTAGTCTATCTTTTAAAAAACAATAGTTTATTTATATAACAGAATTCTAAAACATGATAAAAACTGTTTTTTCTTTTCTTTTATTGGATATTTTATTTACATTTCTTTTTTTTTTTTCCTGAGCTGGGGACCGAACCCAGGGCCTTGTGCTTGCTAGGCAAGTGCTCTACCACTGAGCTAAGTCCCCAGCCCCTTATTTACATTTCAAATATTGTTCCCTTTCCAGGTTTCCCCTCCAGAAACACCCTATCTCATCCTCCTTCCCCCTGCTTCTGTGAGGGTGCTCCCCTACCCACCCAGCCACTCCCTCCTGCCTCCCGTCCTTGGCATCAAGCCTTCACAGAACCAAGGGGCTCTCCTCCTACTGATGCCAGACAAGGCCATCCTCTCGTACATATGCAGCTGGAGTCATGGTTTACTCCATGTGTTTTCTTTGGTTAGTGGTTTAATCCCTGGGAGCTCTGGGAGGTCTGGTTGACTGATATTGCTGTTCTTCCTATGTGGTTGCAAATGCCTTCAGCTCCTTATGTCCTTTATCTCCTCCATTGGGGACCCTGTTCTAATCCAATGGTTGGCTACAAGCATCTGCCTCTGTTTTTGTTATTTTATAAAATGAAGAGTCGCTGGAGAGATGGCTCAGTGGTCAAGAGCACTGAGTGGTCTTCCAGAGGTCCCGAGTTTAATTCCCAGCAACCACTTGGTGGCTCAAAATCATCTGTAATGAGATATGATGCCCTTTTCTGGTGTGTCTGAAGACAGTGACAACTTAGTTATATACATAAAAAAAAATAAATCCGTTTTAAAAAGTAGATTAAAAAAGAAGAAAGAAACACAGAGAGCCAAATGTATGTGGTGGCTCATGCCAATAATTTCTTCCATTGGCAGGTTCAAGGCAAGAATATCTCCAGTTTCAAGATCAGCCTAGATTACACACACACACACACACACAGACACACACACACACACACAGACACACACACACACACACAGACACACACACACACACACACAGACACACACACACACACACACACACACACACACACACCAAGATAGAAAGGTAGGAAGAAGGGGAATATGAAATAAAGTGGGAGGGGGATAGAGGAGTGAGAGAGAAAGCTAGCTTTTTAAAATTTTTGTATAATCATTAATACTGGGACAAATTTTCTCTCCATACTTATTTCTGTTAGTTATGGGTATTGTCAGACTTTCTCTATGAAAGACCTACTATAAAAGCCATGAATCCAAAGTCTCAAAGACTGACTCAAAATTATAGTACGTTTCTTTAACTTTCAAAATTACAGAATGAAATAGAAAATGTTCAAGATAGTTAGGTAGTAGTGTTAACCATCTAGCTAAGATTTGGAAAAGTAATTCTGATTGAATTCTTAAGTTAATTTCATTCAGATCTCAGAAATGATAAATGTATGATTATAGGCAAGGAAGCCATTATCCCCTTTGACTGGAAGAAGCCAAGGGCTATTTAACTCCTGCAAATGACTGCTTCCCTTGTTCGTTTGCATGCTGGAGTCCCTCGAGGGCAACAGATGCACAGAAAAGGAGTAGTGACCAGTGTCGCCATCTTGAGGAGCATTTGCAGTGATAAAACTGAGTATGAGTATGGATTGATTAGGAAGACTTCTAATTGCCTAGAAGCATTTCCAAAAGTTTATTTATAGCAATTTTTCATGTCTAAAATGATATATTCTAAGCTAACATAAAACCCACCCAATGGGAGTCAGCCCTGTATCTTTCATGTTTCACATCATTACACACCCTGTCAACCTCCCTTGAAAACAAACAAAAACAAAAACAAAGAAACCCAAATAAACAAACAAACAAAAAACCCCAAATCTGCCTTGGTGCTTGAAAGGAAAAAATCTCCTGCTTTATGTACTTCCAGCTAGATTTTTGTTTTGTTTTGTTTTCCTCTTTTGCCAAGTCCAGCCTTCAAAGAACAGCTCCTTCCTAAACAAAGGAGTTCCTTAGCTGGTAGAGCATAGCTGGACTGTCACACGCTGACAGGCTGAAAGGCTCCAAATCTGCAGTGAGCCAACAATAGGACCCATGACCTTTTAGCATGCCTCAAGTCGCCTGATCCATTCTTTTGTGTCTCTCACTTTTAGTTTTGGATATGGTGCCTATAGTTCCTTCAAAGACCCATTTTATTCAATTTTTGTAAAAATTAAATTCCCGCTCTCAGATCCTCTTGGGAAAATTTAACTTACTTTAAAAAATATTATCTCATCTATATAAAGACTATCACATATGCACAACTTCAAATACAATCTTTGATTTCTGAGAATGTGCCTCTAGCTGAATATTCTCAATTTCTTCAAGCTGAAATAGAAAAAAAAATATGACTAAGCCATTCTGAAAAGCTAACAAAAATTCTCAGTTTGCATAGTACATAGCAACAAGTGACCAGCTAATGATGACAAATCCTTCAGATTATGGCTTTAGACCTTTAACCTTTTGACTTTGGGTTGTATCCAGGGAGCAGTCAGAGAGGAAGAATGCAATAAACTGCTTGTAATCTAGTGGTCTCAAAAGAAATTACATCAAAACCAGCTGTTACACCACTAGTCATTAAAGACCGACAACATGTTAACTGAAATACGGCCATTATATTGAAAACGACTTTCCCCCACCCACTGCCAAACTGCTAGAGGTCTCCTGCCTCGCTTAACCACATCAGGAAATGCAGATGTAACAATGCAAAGTTAAACTAGGAGGAAGTGAATTACAGTAGATTGAGACATGACCTCTTTATCTTTAACTTGTTTGAGGGATCCGGCCAATTTTAAACATTGTGTCTAACACTACTTGGCAGCTGGAATAACTTTCCTTTGGATTGCTTTTTTTAAAAAAAAATGTGTGTATTTGTGTAAGATTGCACCTGTCTTTTTCCCTCCCTCTTTTCATAGGAAGAAAGCTGATGCAGGGATATTAATCATAAAGTACAATTCCCCAGGTATGATTTTCCTGCCTGCTTCAACTTTAAATGTCGGAGAACTGAGTTGGAAGTCACACTGGTCTATGTCTGACAACCAGTGACATGTCAAATCTATAATATTAAAGCTGGGAACATAGCGCACATCTTTCTGGAGATTGTCACCCAGCCATACCAGCATTTAAAATACAGCAAACAGTGCCGGTAGGCTTCAAAGATGAAAGTCAAAATCATGTGGGAAGCACATAGGGGAGGTTGAAAACCATGGGGTGGAAAACAGGTTGCTAAGTGACTGTTACAAACACAACCTGTATAAAACAGAAACCAAGGGCATCCTAATAAGAGCAGGTGCCTGTCTGTACTTGGGAAACCATGCATTTGAGCAAGAAAGAAAAAACAGTGGTCCAGCCATGGTGTAAACTCAGTTCTCAAAGAATCCATATGCCCTGATTTTTTCTCAGGCAAGGTTCAGCAGGTTTATTGGATTCTTAGGTGTCTCATACTAAATCCTATTTTAATAGTTTAGGCTGAATTTGTTTTAAATTCTAAAGCCAGTTTAGTAAAAAGATAAATTTCTGACTTTAGACAAACTAAAAAAAAAAAAGAAAGAAAAAAAAGAAAGAAACAGGTATGTGCTATCAGTAAGCATAAAAACTTAATCCTGCCTTTGCAGCTTTTCCTTTCCTTGTGAAAACAGACAGAGTCTGGCAATTTCCCATTTGTTTAATGGTTGCTACACAATTGTCAGCACAAGGCCCTAGTCAAACAGAGCTGAGGTTTGAATTTACAAATCCAGTAGGAATAACTAAAGGGCGTACAGTGAGTCCTGCCCCCCTTACCTGCTGTGTTTAGGCACAACCACACCAAAGCTACCATTCCATACAACACAGTTGGTAAGGCTAATGCTCTCACACTTCACAAACTAGTGTTTTTTTATGAAAATAGAATAAAATACCATGATTCAATTATTCTATATGATGCACAAGCCTATGAACATAAGTCCTTAATATTTGTTTACTGCTGCTACAAATCTCCTGTATAGTGACAGGTAAACGTGTTTATGGTGTCTTTCTGCCTCCATTGTATGTAAGGTTGCTCCCACACAAACCCTCTAACTGCAAACATCTCTAGTAGAGACCATGACATATTTATTGTTAAGTAAAAATGTTAGCTCTTTTTAATGGTCATATGCCAGGTTTTTAACTGTTATAATAACAGTTTGCATAGTACTTTCAAGCTAGAGAAATTCTCTCACTGATTATATTTTTAATTCATTGATTGTTCCTGTAGAAGGCATTGGCCCTTTAACTGCTTTACTATCTTTAACCCAGGTTCATGCAGGAAGAGGTTCCAAAGATTTTTTTGTGCACCTAAAGGCAGCTTCATGTCATTTAATGAAGGGATATCTTTTTCCAGTTTTCATGTTGATATACTTTATTTGGATTATTGTCTAGGGAGATTTCACATTGAAAATAACGTACAAGTGACTATAGTTTACCTTTTATTTTGATACATTCTGCCCACTGTCTCAAAATGGCTTTCTATAACTCAGAAATAAGCCTGTGGTAACCGTGGTCATAGTTCACGGAGATCCCTTTTAGAAGATATGATATACTAAATGTACACAAAGGTATTATTAGCCAAATTATTAAAGTTTAATGATGTAAGCATCAGGATTTAAGCACTGTCACATTGTGTATGTGTATTGAAAACGTATAACCCATAAACTCATATATTACATTGTCCTCCTACATCAAATCACAAGTCAGAAAAGGTAGGGGTCAGAATATATTTCTGATCTACTTATGACTTTTTAGGAGCAGGCAAGAAAAATAGATGGAGTATTTATATTGAGAACAAATTGATCCAAATGTTTATGAACTTGTCATAATAACTATCAGTTGAAATTTTCCCATAAAATTTTCTGGCATTAAATTAATTTTACTAAATATTATTATTGTAGGGTATATTTTTGTGATTGCTGGGTTGGACCAGATGATCGCCAAATTTTTGTTATTCCATTGTCAGAGTTTATCTTTAGATTAACAACAATAAAACGCACATGTACATTCACACGTGCACACACAGTGCCTCTAGACACTGGCCCACAAAAGCAACAAAAACTTACCTTTCTCAGTCTCTTCAACCAGTATATTATTCTTAGGACTGGACTGTAATCATTGTGCATATCAGAAATATTAAAAATTATGACAATATGTCACAGAACAGAGAAATGTACATGAAAATGTTCCAATTGGTCAAAATCTAGGAAAATTTGTGAAAAATAATTGAGAATAATATGTATTTTAAAATATTGTGAAGGCAGAGATTCATGATCCAAGACCAATAATTAATAAATTAATTAGAAATACATATAGTTAATGTTAAATGCCAATTAGCAAATTACAAAGGTGCAAAAAGTGCTGAAATAAGTAAATGACATTTACAAACTTTATCCCAAAGCACAGGTCAGACAAAATCCATTTAAGAATGTTCAGTTGAGGAAGAAATTTTAAGAAAGAGAAACATATTTATTTTATCTCAAAATTATGCCATATAAATTCCTTTAAAAACTATTACATTTGATTTATTTATTGAGGGCAGGCACACAGGAGGAAAGCAGAGGATGGACAACTTGTGCTGGGTCTCTTCCTCTACCATGAGGGTTCTGGGGACTGAGTTAAGGTCAATGGACATAGCAACAATTGCCTTTACTTGCTGAACCACTGCCTGAGCCCTACAAATCCTTTTTAATAAAAGGGGAACAAAAATCACAAGCAGAAGGGAAAGAAATGGAAGCCCTTGACATATGCTTAAAGGTACTGGCACCAACAGGGATAAACCTGCACCATATTTCCCAAATGCTATCTCCTGAAAAGACAAATGCATTTATTTTTACCAGGAATAAATCAATCATGCCTCATGTTTCATGAAGAAACAGATAAATGTCTTAGTCAGTGTTCTACTGCCGTGAAGAGATGTCATGAGGACAGCAACTCTTATAAAAGAAAGCATTTAATTGAGGCATGCTTATATTTCAGTGGTTTAGTCCATTATCATCATGGCAGAAAGCAGGGTAGCACACAGACAGACATGGTGCTGGAGAGGAAGCTGAGAGTTCCACATAATGAACACAGGGAGCAGAACGAGCGAATGGGGGACTAGGGCTGCTTGAGAATTGAAACCCCAAGACCCACCTCCAATAAGCCACACCTCTAAGTAGTACCACCCCTGATGACTAAGCATTCAAATACACGAGGCTATAAGGGCCATTCTTATTCAAACCACCACATTCCACTCCCTGGACTCTACAGGCTTGTAGCCATACCGTAATGCAAAAAATGCATTTAGTTCAACTTTAAACATCCACATACTCTTTAACAGTCTCAACAGTGTTTAAAGAGCCAAAGCTTAAAGTCTCTGATACTCAGGGCAGTCACTGAACTGAAAACTCAAAATCAAAAAGTATATCATATACCTCCAACATGCAATAGCACAGAATATGCATTACAAGACAAGTCTAAAATGGAGAAAGAGGAGCATAGAGAGAAAATATTGGACGAAGCAAGGCTGAAAACCAGCAGGACAAAGTCCAAATTCGGCATCTCTATGTCTAATGATAAAGTACTCTTCAGATCTCCAACTCATTTCAGCTTTATTGACTAAAACACACTTGTTTCTCTTGGGGTGGTTCCATACCCAGTCTGCAGTTTTCCTTAGCAGGTATCCCGCAACTCTAGTGTCTCTACCTTCTTGGGATCTCCAAGGCAATCCAGGCTTTACACTTACAGATCATGGAATTACCTCTGTGAGCATCCATGCAGGAATACCCCTGAAACGTGCCTGCCTTCAGTAGGATTTTTAGCTGAGGTGACAGATTCCACAACCCCTTTCTTGTGTCCTTGACTCTATGCCAGAACAATGTGCCAAGTTCTATGCTTGCTGGAGCTGGAACATGTCACACTTATTCAAATACATTTTCTCTAGCTTCTGTTTTCTGTTTCTTTTCTGTCTAAGCTTGGCTATCATGCTCTGAACTTTCTCTGTAGACCAGGCTGGCCTTGAATGCAGAGATCTACCTACCTCTTCAAGTGCCACCATACTCAGCCCTAAGCTTTTCTTTAATTCCTTTCACAAGTTGGAAGCTTAGCAGGGTGGGGGTTTTCCCTGAGGTCCCTACTCCCTTTATTCGATTTAGGGTCACTCTTTTTTTATTGGCTCCGTTGTATTTTCTGGTGCACCTTTTCTCCTCAAATTGTACATTTTTTTCTTGCTTAGTTTGTTCCTATTCATTATAGATCTGCACAAGAGTCACGACTAATAGCCACACAACAAGTCAATACTAGGCTGCCTTAAAATCTCCTCTTCCAATACCAAAACTCTTCAATATAGTCTCAGGCAATCATAATCACTTATTATGATTCTCATCCGAAGTTTATTGAGCTGGGCCATCATAATTTACATTATTCTCAGCACCAATGTCTTCCAGTATCCTACTGGTATGACCCATTAAGCCTGGCTTAAAGTATTCAACCACTTTCCTAATCCACAATCCAAAGTCCCAGTGTCCACATTTCCCCAACACACAACATGGTCAGACCTGTCACAGCAAACTCCACTCCTGGTACCAATGTCTGTCTTTAGTGTTCTATTGTTATGACGAGACACCATGATAATAGAAACTCTTATGAAAGAAAGCATTTAATTGGGGCAGGCTTGCAGTTTGGAGGTTTAATCCTTTATTGTGGCAGGGAGCATGGTAGCATATAGCCAAACATTGTGCTGGAGAAGAAACTGAGAATTCTACATTCAGCTCTGTAAGCAGCAGGAAGATCACTGAGTCGGCTTGAGCATTTGAAACTCAAAGTCCCATCCCCAAGTGAGACACTTCCTCTGAGAAACCCACACCTTCTTCAACAAGGCCACACCTCAAAGGAGCTCTACCACAGGATGACTAAGCCTTCAAATATTTGAGGCTATTGGAGCCATTCTTATGCAAACTATAACAATGACAAATGTTCTCACCTTTAGTGCCAGGTAGAGGGTTAACTATGTTCTGAAAGCATTTACCTGTTACAGCAGTAATAAAACTGGCTAAAACAGAAGGATTCCAAGTTCAATGACTATCTGGGCAATTTAATGACATTCTGTCTTAAAATAAAAAGTAAAATTAGGGCTGGAGATGCTGCAATGGGAGCATGCTTGCCCATTGTACTAGAAGACACTGCGTTCTCAATACCACACAAAAAAAGTTAATTTAACAGGGCTCAAAAAAGTAAGTTTAAGAATCCTTTAAAAACTAAAATCCACAAAAACATAAATGTATTATCTGATCTCTATTTATACTATAGAAGAAAAACTGTATAAAGAGTTGATTTTTTGTTGGTCTGGACGGGAAAGGAAATAACAATTGAAATGTAAATAAGAAATACCCAAGTTAATAAAGTTGGAGAAAAGAAAAAGAGTTGATTTTTAAAAGTGAAAAATGATCAGAGTTAAAATATTGTACCAATAATTTATTAAATAATCTTAATTGCTGCACTCTTGATATATAAGAGAGTACACATTATTAAAATAATTGTGGATTAAAAGCCACCCCATCCTCCCTCCCATACCTCTAAACTTCTGGGGCCTCCAGTCTCTTGAGGGTTAGGTGCATCATCTCTGACTGAACCCAGACTGGAGAGTCCTCTGATGTATATGTGATGGGGCCCTCATATCACCTGTTTGGTGATCCAGTGTCTGAAAGATCTCAGGGGTCCAGGTTAATTGAGAATGCTGGTTCTCTTACAGGGTCACCTTCCTCCTCAGCTTCCTCCAACTTTTCCCTAATTCAACCACTGTGGGTTGGGTGCACATATCTACATCTGACTCTTTCAGCTGCTTGCTGGGTCTTTCAGTGGGCAGTCATGATAGGTCCCTTTTTGTGACCAATCCATAGTCTCAGTAATGGTGTCAGGCCTTAGGGCCCTCCCTTGAGCTAGATCCCCGTTTGGGCCTGTCCCTGGACCTTCTTTTCCTCAGACTCTTCTCCATTTTCATCCCTGCCATTCTTTCAGACAGGAACAATTATGTGTCAAGAGTTTTGACTGTGGGATAGCAAACCCAACCCTCACTTGTTGCCATGTCTTTCTGCTGGAGGTGGGCTCTACAAGTTCCCTCTCCCTGCTGTAGGGCATTTTATCTATGGCTCTTCCTTTGAGTCCTAAGTCTCTCTCACCTCCCAGATCTCTGATGCTTTCTGGAGGATCCTCCCAACCTCCAACCTCCCAAGGTCTCCTGTTTCCATTCTTTCTGCTGGCCCTCAGGGCTTCAGTCCTTTTCCCTTACACAATATCAGATCATGTTCCCCTCTCCCTGTCCCTTTTCCTCCCCAGTCCCTCCATCCTTCCCCCATTGCTTTCTTCTCCCTCCCAAGTGGGATTGATTATTTGGGCCTTTTAGCTTGTTGACCTTTTTGTTCTTGTGGACTGTATCTTGGGTATTCTGTACTTGTTTCCTTGGCTAATGTCCACTTATTAGTGAGAACACACCATGCATGTTTTTCTGGGTCTGAGTCACCTCACTCAGGAGCTTATATTCTAGTTTCATCCTTTTGCCTGCAAAACTGAGGATGTCCTTGTTCTTAATAGCTGAGTAGTATTCCATCGTTTAAATGAACATGTTCTGTATCCATTCGTCTGTCGTAGGACATCTGGGTTGTTTGCAGTTTCTGGCTATCACAAATAAGGCTGCTATGAACATAGTGGAACATGTGTCCCTGTGGCCTGGTGGAACATCCTGCAAGTAAAAGAACACAGACTCAAAACAGTGTGCAAACAACAATAGTTGCTGTGTGTCTGTTTCGGTGCATTTTCATCATAAAAGAGTAGAAAATAGAGGTTACATTTCAAAGAAATCATATTAGTCATCTAAAGTCATGTATCTTATGTTAGGAGGGTGGCTGAAAGCCAAGAACCTCCGCTGTCAGATCAATTTAAGACCAAAACCTTGAGACTGCCTCCTTAAACTAGACCTCTCCCTTGGAGGGAGTCACTAAATACAATGACCTAATTTACTTTCCGTGATCATTATCAGACTCAGTTAAAGACTTGAAGAACCTGCTAATTACTGGGGTATTCTTTTTAACTGTCCCTCCGTTTTTTTATATTTTACAATAAGTTTCTTATATTTTCTGATAAATACATATATAAAAATTATCTCTGTGAAAGCTAAGTATACAGTTTACTTTAAATAATTTTAATTTTTTTCTTGTTTGCATGTTGTCTAAAATTTCTAAAATAGCACATTAGTAGTCCACTTCTGGAGACATTAGAGTGTTATTATTATTATTATTATTATTATTATTATTATTATTATTATTAAGTAGCATTTGCACAGCTCTTATATTGCCAAGTGTTTTGCAATCAGACGTTTCTCTCTGGGCTTTCCTAATGTGGAACAACAGTTGGTTAAATTTTCTGAATAAGCCATAAATGAAAATTATTCCAAGTAAGTAGAGTGGAACTCTGGCTATGTTTGAAGACTACTCTTCCAGGTGTTACAATTAGCACTGCCTGTCAATGGCAAAACTGAAAAAAAAATACAAACCACAAAATCACTACTAGCTCAAAATGTTGACGGAGCTAGGGAAGAAAGCTGCTGAATCATGTCTACGTGCAAAGAAAAACTGTATCTAACAGCATTTCTACTGATTAGTTTTTGAAGTTACTTGCACATCAGCCTAATTTTCTTTCCACTTGTAATTTTCAAGTATCTTACTGAGGCCAGTCTTCTAATTCCTATTTTAATGGAAATTTTAAGCAGCTCCTTACTTTGATATGTATTGCAATAACATTCCACAAGAAGAATGTGGATCTGCTACTTTTAATGAAGAATTATGGTACATATAGCAATGCTTGTCTTAGCGACCACTGATGTAGAAATTGACAGCTCTGGGGCAGCATTCTCCTCTGTCCATCTTATGGTGATTGCTCCGATGAAATGACAGTTTGCCAGAAGGCAAAGCCACTAGATGTGCAGAGCTAACTGTCTACAAAGACAGCACTGTGGAGCTCACAGTCACTCTTTATTCTACTTATCAATCAAAATGTACCAGGAGCTGAGTAGTAGAGAAGCCAATGTGAAATAGGTAGATTCAGACATCTGGATCTATTCATAAAAACAAGTCCAAGAGAAGACATACCCTTAATGTCTAGCTTATAAAATTCCAGCGTGATGGACCAAAATTATAACTGTGTTCTAGACCTGTGCCAAACAGGGCATCAAATTCCAGTCCTGGAAGTATTTCGCTGCCCTTCAGTCAACTCACTCAGACTGACTTTTTAAATACAAGCCCCATCAGTTTTTGTCTCTATGGTTTGCCAAAATTATTCTTCCTGAGATCTTGTTCCCCATTCTTCTTCTCCCACAAATGCTGCCTCTTCACTTTCCTAGACTCTTTAATCTTTACCTATTGTGTATGAGTTCTCCTGGATTTTTGGCTCCTGTCTGGTTAATGTTTGTTCAATATTCTTTGTGTTCATTTCATTTCAGTTTTGCTGCATCCATCCATTTATTTATAAAGATTACTTACAGGTTTATGACATCCACTAAACCATGAGTACCTGGAAAATACATAGACCTGTTGAATACTAGATTTCATCCAAGGCCCTACCAGTGTACAGAGGCATGGTAGGCCATTTATAAACACTAATGATCTGTTCAAGTTTAGTTCCATCTCGGAGATTTAAGAGCTAGGCAGTAAAAAATTTTTAGTGTACTTAGCATATCAATAAATGACATGCCTTATATTATAGTATTATATTTTATAAATGATCTATTGACATTTTCATATATTAAATAATAGAAAAAGAACATAAGAAAATGCCATGTTGTATTTGTACCCAGAGCATAGGTATGTGCAAAGTTATATGCACTTACAGACATAAATACTCAATTTTTACATAGGCCCTTATGTAATGTTATTTGGAAACTCAATTGTATCCCATAGCTGCTTTTCTGCATTGATACATATAATCTTAAGTTTCATCCCAGTGGCAGTGAAGGTATTCATAACACAGACAAAATATAAAATATAATTTTTTACCCTGAGGGATATTAAGTGCATTTTATTGCCCCAGATTTTTGCCTCTATGATTTGTGCTAGAAATGTACAAGTTACCTTTAGAGCCTTTAAAAATAGAAAGTTCCACAACCCTAGTGGGAGACAGTATTTTAATTTCTAAATAGAATTACCACGTTATTACAACTCTACTTCTGGGTACACAAGTAACAGAAGACAAAGAAGAATATTTAAAAAAATGTTTGTATGCCCGTGCTCACAGAAGCAACACTCATCTGTTGACTGAAATCCAAATGTGCACAATTTCTGGTATCTAAAACATCAGAGATGAGCTTTGAGGGCATTGTACTAAGTAAAAGAAACAAGACAGAGAGAAAGAGACAAACCTTGGCTTGTTCTACTTGGAGTAAGTCTTTAAATATATCAAAAAGTGTAGAAACATAGAGCAGAATGAACGGTGAATTCTAAAGGCTGAGGAAAAAGAAGGCGTACTGCTCAGTGAATACATCTCAGTTTTACCAGATGGAAACACTTAAAATGGAAGGTGTTAACTATTGCACACATAGATATGGGTTGGGTTTTTTTTCTTAATCAATTACTTGCATATTTTAAAATGACAAGTATGGCACAATATGTTTTACATCCATTTTTTTATTCTTATTTTCAAAACTAGAACGACTTATAAATTACAAATAGTAGTTAGATAAGTCATCTCCCCATGTTTACTACTGGTCTGTATTCCTTCTCTTATAATTTACTAATATAGTCTGTATTTCTGGTGTTGACAAACATGTCACAAAGGCTCAATGCCCTTATCAAAAAGAGGTAACTAACATTAGAACTTCCTATAAGAATTCAAGACAGTGAAAAAACCTGTTCTTGGGCTAGAGACATGGCTAGGTAGTTGAGGTTACAAAAAAACATGGTTCAGTTCCCAGCACTCATCAATAACCATGAGGATTTCCAGTTCCAGGGTATCTGCTGCCCCCATCTGACCTCCTAGGCATCAGGCACACGGACAGTATACACATACACTTACAAGCAAAACACCCATTAATGTAAAGCAAGAATAAATAAAACCAAAAGCATTTCAAAAGAATCTTTCCTGTTGTTTTAAACAGCACACTTTTAGGTGTTTGTCAGACTGCAAACCTCCATGATCTCTTTCCTGGATTATGATGACACTGTCACAGAAATTGAGCTTGTCTTTTGTGCCTTGTGTGTCCCTTGTGTGATAGTTTGGAAAATCAAGGCATTAGACCTCTCTTTTCTCTACTTCAAAGTGATTCCTCACCTCGTTCAGTGAAAAATAATTGTGACTAATTAAATTTACTTTCTTTACAGATTTTATTTACATTTTTATGTTAACTATGTGATTTCTTTTTCACATATAAATTTTAAACCCATGTGTCATTAAAATTTAACATCTTTAGAAAGATAATTTAAAATACTATTTTACTGAAATACTTGGCACAATTTTTCCCCAAAGCATACTTTTTTCCTAAGGTCTTTAATCCTGCAAGATATGACCATTTCCTTGAAGAGTCTCAGAACACCCTGCACAATCCCCTCACATGACAATTCACTATGGCTTTGTTGATTTCCAAGGTGCTAAAATAAATTTGATTTTTTTCTTACTATGAACAGCATTATTCTGAGCTACTGAAAGATTATTGGAGAAAACTTGGGTAATGTTATTTCTAAGCAAAAAAAAATGGAAAAGCAAAGTTTCAGGATTGATTTTTGTCAGGTATGTGAACACCCGTTCTATAGAATTCAGCTCCTGTTTTGACAGCTTATTGAATGCTCTCTCAACTTGCCCCGCCTGGTAATGTCTCCCATTAATTAATACCCATTCTCTGCTCACAGTTTTGATAGAACAGAGGTGGTTGTTAACACAACACTCATAATCACAATTGTTCCAGTATTATTTGTCTGTGTTAAATATAAGCCCTGGATACACACTATGGCCTAGCAGAGAAAGTAAAATGGAGTTAAAAAAATAAAACTAAGGTTTATAATAAGGGTAAAAATTCTATTTTCATTTTATTTTCCCCATTCCTTACAGTGGTGTCAGATTTTATAGAGCATTATTCTTATACCTCATATTTTTGTCTGAAGAAAACCAATCAGGATTGGATTTTTTTTCTTTTCTTTTTTTTTTTTTTTATTAACTTGAGTATTTCTTATATACATTTCGAGTGTTATTCCTTTTCCCAGTTTCCGGGCAAACATCCCCCTCCCCCTCCCCTTCTTTACGGGTGTTCCCCTCCCCATCCTCCCCCCATTGCCGCCCTCCCCCCAACAATCTAGTTCACTGGGGGTTCAGTATTAGCAGGACCCAGGGCTTCCCCTTCCACTGGTGCTCTTACTAGGATATCCACTGCTACCTATGAGGTCAGAGTCCAGGGTCAGTCCATGTATAGTCTTTAGGTAGTGGCTTAGTCCCTGGAAGCTCTGGTTGCTTGGCATTGTTGTACATATGGGGTCTCGAGCCCCTTCAAGCTCTTCCAGTTCTTTCTCTGATTCCTTCAACGGGGGTCCTATTCTCAGTTCAGTGGTTTGCTGCTGGCATTCGCCTCTGTGTTTGCTGTATTCTGGCTGTGTCTCTCAGGAGCAATCTACATCCGGCTCCTGTCTGTCTGCACTTCTTTGCTTCATCCATCTTGTCTAATTGGATGGCTGTATATGTATGGGCCACATATGGGGCAGGCTCTGAATGGGTGTTCCTTCTGTGTCTGTTTTAATCTTTGCCTCTCTATTCCCTGCCAAGGGTATTCTTATTCCCCTTTTAAAGAAGGAGTGAAGCATTCACATTTTGATCATCCGTCTTGAGTTTCATTTGTTCTAGGCATCTAGTGTAATTCAAGCATTTGGGCTAATAGCCACTTATCAATGAGTGCATACCATGTATGTCTTTCTGTGATTGGGTTATCTCACTCAGGATGATATTTTTCAGTTCCGACCATTTGCCTATGAATTTCATAAAGTCATTGTTTTTGATAGCTGAGTAATATTCCATTGTGTAGATGTACCACATTTTCTGTATCCATTCCTCTGTTGAAGGGCATCTGGGTTCTTTCCAGCTTCTGGCTATTATAAATAAGGCTGCGATGAACATAGTGGAGCATGTGTCTTTTTTATATGTTGGTGCATCTTTTGGGTATATGCCCAAGAGAGGTATAGCTGGATCCTCAGGCAGTTCAATATCCAATTTTCTGAGGAACCTCCAGACTGATTTCCAGAATGGTTGTACCAGTCTGCAATCCCACCAACAATGGAGGAGTGTTCCTCTTTCTCTGCATCCTTGCCAGCATCTGCTGTCACCTGAGTTTTTGATCTTAGCCATTCTCACTGGTGTGAGGTGAAATCTCAGGGTTGTTTTGATTTGCATTTCCCTTATGACTAAAGATGTTGAACATTTCTTTAGGTGTTTCTCAGCCATTCGGCATTCAGGATTGGATTTTTAACTTAATGTATTTATCAAGCGGTATTTGTCATTTAATGGAATTCAAGAATTTTCTACAATGATGCAAATAAAGAGATGTCATATGTTCAAAAGTGACTTTTCCTTTTAGGCGTTACTGGTAAAATCTTTAAACATTCTTCTAAAGCCTGGAAGACACTGGAACAGTATTGATCCAAATGATTAACATGTATGAAAGTATTAAAACCCTCAGAAATACTACAATCAATGTTTATGAAGGAGTTGAGATTATGAAATAGTATATTGGCTTAAATATGTTTCAAAAAGTTATTTAGACACTAATAAAAAACTGATGATGTAAAAGTTTTGTGGGGAAATACTTGAAGTCATAGAACAAACTTGACAACTTTATGATTTTCTTCAAGTGTTTTTGTTTTTCCTGTACATAAACTTTTCTGATTGAATAATGGTGAATCATATCCTCACCATCTTTCATGTCATAACATCTGGTCAAACCACTATTCATTGTCCAAATAATATTCTACTAGCACATTAAAAACTGAAACTTTGCTCAGACTTTTCTCTATAATCACACATTTGCTTATTGTAGTTCAGAAAAACAAGCAATATTGGGCAAAATGTCTATGGTCTTCCTCAAAATTAAGAATTACTAAAGTAAGCTTCTAGAGGTGAAAGTATTTGTTCAAATACATAAATATATGTGTGTTTACCTAAGTGCTTGTGCACATACATGTGCTTTTACACAGGATATATAGCATAGTGCTATAGCATAGTGCTTTATATATACATATGTTGCATATATACACATAAATGCATGGTCAGGGGAGAAAATGGAATCAATTTGCTCTCCTGCCCAAAGTATTTAAACTCTCATGGAACCATTGTAAACATTTTGTGGGTTTTTATTTTTCTCACCTTGTTTACTTGGCAAAAAATGGAGTGCTATCTACCTCTTGTTTTAAAATCCTTTTGAGTTTTATATATTAGGACTGATTTCCCTTATGCTATTCATTTTCTAAAACATAAAAGAAATCAAGATTCCATGCACACAAAAACAATAACATCAGTAGTTTTTTAAGGGCATATAAAACTTTGAGTCTAATACCTTTGAATTATTAAAGTGCTGAAAATGATGAATTTTTCTGAAGAAATTTGTAGCATGTTTTTTAGTTATAATATTAAAATTCAGTGTCATGGTCATTTAAGAAAAGTAGGTGGTAATAGGAGAAAAACTGTTTTGCTTTAGAAAAAGGACAGAAAGTCAAGCCACATGTGGTTGTCGTGTAGCTACAAACATGTAATCCCTGACTTTAAGAGGCAGAAGCTGGAAAATCCTGTGTTTGAAGTTAGTGTGAGCAACATAAGTGAGGTTTGGCTGATTTTGAAAAACTAAGTAAAGATCAAGATAAGAAACCCATGGGTTTGTACAGTGAATATACACTGATGGAAACATTAAACAAAGTGGTCAGGGACAATTTGAGAAAAAGGGAGGAGATGAGTGTGTGAGAGATGTAGGAGGAAGGTAGGTGATGAATGGAGCACATGAGAGATACATAGCCACAAGTAAACTCATGCTCTACAGTGAATATTCTCTAATTATCAAAACTATACAAGAAATATTCTTTATTTTTAAAAGTCTTCACTTCGTAATAACTGAGAAAAACAAAGATATATGTGGGTCCCATGTGCCATGGACCCTTGGTGGATAGCTTTGTGACCACTGCTGCCCAATGCTGACTTGAACTCAGAAGTCTGATAACCTAAGACAGTAGCAAAATTTCCATTCATGTGTTTGAAGAGAACATTTAAATAATGGTTTAATTAATTAAGGTAAAATTTTCTGTTCAGGAATGAAGCTGAGGGAATGACGAGGAGAGTGGGTCCTGGTATTGTATCAAAGTTATATTGGTTTTCTGATTGAAAGTCCATCATAAGCATCTGATCTACAATTGGTTCACTTAACACAGTTTTCTACACAGCTATCCCCTAGGCCAGAATTGCCTAATTGCACTTAAACAAAGAAAAAGTATTTTTCTGTTGGGAACTACAATGAAGCACAAAATCATTTTATTTTTCTTTTGTATCATAGGAATATTTTAGAGTATGTTTCTCTGTTCAAAGAGGTTCACCAGGAGCTTATTTTCATGGCATTAATGTGGCATGCCATTCTTGGAGGGGAACTGTAGGTGTTGCTGCAGCCACATTGCTGGGAAAGCTAGGCTAGGCTGCAATTCTGTGGCTTCTTGCAATTCTATTTTAGTGTTGTCCTCTCCCTCCCACTCAAATTCTGTCCCTTCATGTGTTTGGCTGTGCTGCATCCTCCAGGCTTTTACACTAAATATACTCTTAGCAGGGGGGAGCAGAATTTGCTGATGAGTCACTGTTTCTGAAGACTCATCTCTGGTGGACAGCTCCTGGACTAGAATAGTTCCAGCTGGACAGAGGAGTAGGGAGAGCAGGAGTTAGTCCACTGTGTTCTACAAAAACAGCCAAGGCAGAGCCGGAGTGGGAGGATTCAGAGCACACTGATACATGGTACATAGTATACTTACACTGATACATGGTACATAATATACTTACACTGATACATGGTACATAGTATACTTACACTGATACATGGTACATAGTATACTTACACTGATACATGGTACATAGTATACTTAATACATTTTGGTGAAGGAGACTGTTGTCTTAAGATATACTCTCAGGCTCAGAAATTGTATTCATGGCTTGTGTAGGAGGTCAGACTCTTTGTTTTCTTTCATGTTGGAGTTGTTATTCTTTGACCGGTTCTCTGAGCATAATTTGTTTCCAGTCCCTTTGTTCTATGAGTGAAAAGGTCAAGGCCTTTTGACATGGCATGAACATTCAGTGCACCAGGGGAAACTTCACCAGCAGTGCTGGACTTAAAACAACTTCCGAGCAAGCAGAGTCAAACACAGGAAGTGTTGTTCCAATCCCCAGAGGGTACTGGCTTTGTTGATGAGCCAACTTACATCATGTTGAATTGTTGAATTGCTAAGCACAGCTATCTTGAATGAACAGATATAGCAATGACTCCAGACCCAGATGAGGAATTTGTAGGCATGAGATAGCAACATCACTCTCCTGAAGTGTCCCCTACAGGAATCTAAATACAGAGTGGCTATTTTCTTAAATAGGAAAAGTTCCATCTCAGGTCCCCACAGTACAATCCATGTTAAATGATTCTCCAAATGAACAAACACTGCCTTGATGAGACAGTAAATTTAGTGAGAAAAATAATCAACCAGAAATGCAGGAAAATGTGACTTTTTAATAAATGATCTAACCAAGAAGTGAATTGCCCATTAAATTTTATATATACAAGACCATTTTACTGGTATTAAATTAGTACAGAAAATATTGACCTGTTCAATATGGCATGGGAAACATTTTTATTCACATAGTCTATGTAAATTTTTAAGTACTATGAATTAAATGTTATGTTACTCATATGGAATAATGTTCAAACTTTGTCTCACATATTAATTGAGAAAGAAAGATGTACTGTTTTGTATAAGGTCATTCAGTAAATTTAAAACAGTACAACATTTAATTCCCTAAATCATTGGCATCCTGAATCTTTTAAATGAGTAGATTCTAAAGTATATTGGAGAAGTTCTGAGGTTCAGAAATATGAACATTTCATACACCAGTTCTCTGTGTAAAAATATATTCTAGAAAACACACACACATACACACAAACACACACAAACCTTATTGTTTGTTGTTGTTGTTGTTGTTGTTTTTGCTCCATAGATGAGGTCTTACTATGTAGGCATCCTAAAGAGCCTAAAACTCAAAATGTAGATCAGTGGGCCTCTAATTCTCAGAGATTTGCCTACCTGTTTCCCAGGTGCTAAGTGAGATTAAAGGCATATGCCGCTACACTAAACACTACCAAACATTTCTATAGCATCAAAAATCATGCAAAACTGACAAAAAAACTAATGCAGTTCAGAAAAGAGTCCCAAACAAATAAGCCTGCAGAGAACAGCCCTTTTGCTTTCAGATAGTAAGGATACTTGGATGGCTGTCCCCACCCTGCTTATTTGTTGGCTGATTCTTATCCTGAGTATGACTTTCCTCAACTATAAGTGGGTATGATAAGATCTGTCCTCACTCACGAATGCTATGAACATCAAATGGAACTATGAACACAAAAGAGCATATAAAGAATTCTGTAAACTGTAAAGTGCAGCCTAGATTCTGTTAGAGATTGTAGTTGTGGGACTATTGTTCACATGAAAGAGAGTGACAGGAAGCCAAAGAATCAGTTGCTGTCATGAATTGAGTTCCTAATTTATAATACCAGCCATGATAAAAATCACGAATGCTGTCATTAAAACAGTTTATATTGAGAAATTTAGTTAAATTTTCATTACATTTTCAATAGATTCACAGGTCACTTGAAGCTTATATACTCAGAGATCTCACAATAAAATCACTTTTAAAAGAAGGGAAATGTAGGTAACATGAAAAGCATGGGAGTTAAAGAGTACAATAGGTTTACTGGTAAACTGACCATGCTAGTGGTTAAGAAGGAGCAAATAGTTAGTCTTGGATGAGCTCAAAATAATAGAAAACCAGGACAGGTTGCTGGTTAAGAAACAGTGTCAATGAGTCCTTGTTTAGAAGAGTCAGGAAATACCTGTGTGTTAATGAAGGTTCTGGGAGGACTCTCACTGATGGAATGAAAAACCCAGAAAAGTGTGTAAGAGGCGGCCAAAGAGTGGTAGTGCGTTGAGATATGTGAGGTGAAGATGTTCTTCAGAAGTTTGTCTGGGCTGCAGTCTCTGCAGTTGATGGTATCTAATACTTCTAGTGCTTTACCTCTAGGTTCTTCTGTAGACTTACCAGCCAGCCACTCTGGAAAGGCTTACTGGTAATACTTGAGAGAAAATAGGAACCCTGACAATAAAAACTCCTCTCTAAATATCATCCTGCAGGTGACTTAGTCCTGAACTTGATGTTTATATTCTACATGAACATTTTTATTTTCCACTGCTAAGTGGAACACTTTTATTTTCCACTGCCTACTACTACTACTCCTGCTATAACTGGATCAACAACTTGAATCTTAGATATGACTTCAGCCTTGCCCACAGGAACTCCTGTGTGCTATGTATGACTGTCTGCATGTGTTTCTCTCAGTTCCACCATCTAGGCTTCTATGTCCTAAGATATATGATATATCCTGGTAACTTTGTTCTGACTCTGCAGCTACCCAGACCACTTCATGAGCAGTTTAAGAGACACTTGTGCAAGCTCTTACTTGTTATACATTAATGTCATATCTACTTATTCCTAATTTGAAAAGTATAGAGGAAAAGAGACAAACATTTGTTGAGAAACTGTTGTTCTGTGGGGTTTCTAACCTATGTAACAATGGTGAGTATATGTTGTGGTTTGCCCTGGAGTTATCTGTATTTTGATGCTAATTCCACTGCCCCAAGGACAGCTGCCCTGTCAAGTACTCAGGAATCAGGTGACTTCACAAGAACCTTCTCCCCATTGAATTTGTAAAGTACAGGTGAGGGGCACGTACAGGATAGAAGGAGGCCTGTCATTGGAGGAGAAGGAAGGATGGGCGGGAGAGAATTTTGAAGGAAGAGAAGAGAGAGGAGGAGAGAGGAGAGGGAGAGAGGGGCTGAGAAGCCTTGGCAGGACAAGATGGCAGGTGATGTTAAGATTCTGCTCTGTGTATTTACAGGTTGTTATTAATGTTCTCAAGGGATGGATGGTACCGGGCATTGTATGTTTAAGTGGGCAATTATATCTTACCAATTGGATCTAAGATTATTGTGTTGTGTGTTCTTTTATGTGAGGGTTTGAGTGTAGGAAAGTGTGCATCTGGGCTGTGTTTCTGCCAAGATATCTAGCAGATATCTTGGGCACCGCTGTGCAGACCTAGCGGGACAGACAACTACTCTTTTTTATTTTTATATTTTTACAACAACAAGTATATGTATATACTACCATAAATGTCATTGGTCACCTATGAGTAGAGAATCTCTCTCAGAGAGACATATTGTACCTTGTAATATTTTAAATTTTGGTAAACTTCCTAAAGACAAAGTCAACAGTAACTGATGGAAATTAAATTCTTTTAAAAATTTCTTTTGTGTATGTGGGTAAATATGAGTGTGAAGGTGACCTTGGAGCCTAGAAGAAGGTATGAGATGTCTGGAACTGAAGTTATAGGTGTTTTCGGGCCAGGTGTGTGCTGGGATCTGAACATGGGTCTTCTGGAAAAGCAATATGATAGAGTCATTTTCTAGCCCAAGCATTGAATTCTTAGTTGTTGGACTATCTTGTAGTTACCAGTTGGTGCCTTTGCCTCTAAGAGCAAGTGTGCCGGCATACTCACAAATGTCTTTCACTGTTATTTCACCTTGGGATATAGTATTCAGTATAGTGCTTCCTGAATGCTGAGATCTCCTGAATTTCGCATCCCACATGTACTCCATTATATAAGACTCAGTTCTCTTCTGTTCTTTCCAGCACTCACCCTCTAGGATTCTCAACTGGGAGGTAAAAATAGGAAGTTGGGAGAGGGAATTGGAGAGGTGGAATTAGTAAGTAAGGCCAGATACCTTTACCTTTACTATACTTCTCTGGGTGTTAGAAAAATCAATCTATTTTAGGAATCATAAATGTATTATATACAATTCTGAAGACAGAGCTTACTTTTGAGAACAAACTATGAGAAACTCAGCAAAACTTCACAGTAATTATAAATGCTTCCTTAGATTTGTTAAGATGGCACAAAGATTGTCGCTCTTAAGAGACCTCCGATAGAGAGCTAATATCTAATATATACAAAGAACTCAAGAAGTTAGACTCCAAAGAATCAAATAACACTATTAAAATTGGGCTACAGAGATAAAAAAAAGTATTCTCAACTGAGGAATATTGAATGGCTGAGAAGTACCTAAAGAAATGTTAAACACTCTTAGTCATTTGGGAAATGCAAATCTAAACAACCCTGAGATTCTACCTCACACTAGTCAGAATGGCTAAGATCAAAAACTCAGGTGACAGATGCTGGTGAAGATGTGGAGAAAGAGGAATTATTCCTCCATTGTTGGTGCGATTGCAAGCTAGTACAACCACTCTGTAAATCAGTTAGGCAGTTCCTTAGAAAACTGGACATAATACTACCTGAGGACCCAGCTACACCACTCTTGGGCATACACCCAAAAGATGCTCCAACCTATAACAAGGACACGTGCTCCACTGTGTTCACAGCAGCCTTATTTATAATAGCCAGAAGCTGGAAAGAACCCAGATGTCCCTCAACATAGGAATGGATACAGAAAGTATGGTACATTTTCACGATGGAGTACCACTCAGCTATGAAAAACAATGACATCATGGAATTCACAAGCAAATGGATGGAACTAGAAAATATCCTGAGTGGGTTATCCCAATCACAAACAAACAAACAAAAAACAAAAAACTATGGTATGCATTCACTGTTAAGTGGGTATTAGCTCAAAATCTCGGATTACCCAAGATACAATACAGAGACCACATGAAGCTCAAGAAGGATGACCAAAGATGGATACTTCGCTCCTTTTTAAAAGGGGGAACAAAAATATTCTTAGGAGGAAATATGGAGATAAGGTTTGGAGCAGAGACTGAAAGAAAGGCCATCCAGAGACTGCCCCACCTGGGGATCCAGCCCATATACATACAGCCACAAAACTCAGAAAATATTCTGTTGCCAAGAAGTACATGCTGACAGGAGCCTGATATAGCTGTCTCCTGAGAGGCTCTGTCAGAACATGACAAATGCTGAGGAAGATGCTCACAGCCAACCATTGAACTGAGAACAGGGTCCTCAATGAAGTTAGAGGAAGGATTGAGGAACTGAAGGGATTTGCAACCCCATAAGAACAACAATACCAATAAACCAGAGCTCCCAGCGACTAAATCACCATGCAAAGAATACACATGGACAGACCCATGGCTCCAGCTACATATGTAGCAGAGGATGGCCTTGTTGGGCACCAATGGGAGGAGAAGGCCTTGTTCCTGCCAAGGCTGGACCCCTCCCCCGCCCCTGCAGTGTAGGGGAATGTCAGGACAGGGAGGTGGGAAGGAATGGGGGATGAGTGGGCAGGATAACACCCTCAGAGAAGAAGGGGGAAGAGGAATGGAATAGGGTGTTTATGGACAGGAAACTGGGAAAGTGGATAACATTTAAAATGTAAATAAAAAGATATCCAATTGAAAAGTTTCAGGTTGACAATTCAGGTATAGCATGAATAATTGTAGGCAGACTCTGCAGTAGGTAGTAAAAGTAACAAAGAGCATAGACATCAAGTTCAGAGCTACATCAGCTGCAGGAAGGCCTCAAGAGAGAGGGATTTTGATGGCCAGGGGTTCCTATTTTCTCTCAGGCAATGTTAGTTCTGAAGAAGCCACAATAACTTCACACATGGTATAATGCAATTTGTGGAAAGCTGTACCTTTATACACCTTTAGCACTTCTACATAGGAGATAATCTAGAAGATTTCACTTAATACTTAATTTATGCAGTCAGAATCCAGCTCATTAGTTTTTACTATGGTATGAAGTACTTTGACATAAAATTTAAATAAACTAAGAATCACCTAATTGAGATGATAAGGCATGTCCTGAAATAAGCTTTATTCAAATGAAATAAATCTTACACTGCTACTAACGTACAATATTGGCTAACAATTTTAAAAATCCCTTCTAGAATATTTATAAATAATTCACTAAAGTTAAGCACCAAAACTTCAAAAATATGGAGAAGGCTCACAAGGCTTCAACCATAGATAAAGGTCTGTAGGGAACTAAGGAATGATCAGAGTAGGAGAAATGATCAGCTCTGGGGAGGACACACCAGTTGGTGGGCAAATGCTGAATGGTCAGCCCTGAAAAACATGTAAATGCAAGTGACATTATCCTGACTGAACAGGTTGTATTTATATATTCAAGAATACACTTACATCAACAATTAAACAGAGGAAAACCATGAATTTGAGAGAGATCAAATGATACACATGGAAAGAGCAAAAGGGAGAAAGAGAGGAAAATAGATGCAATTAAATTATAATCTCAAAAAATTAAAAATGATAAAAAGTTTAAATTTTGAGTTTATCTCAAAATATTAGAAATTATAAATATACATAAAACAGTGCTCATGTGAAATAGGAATAAGAAATATGCTTTTTCCAAGATAACTAAGACAATCCTGAACAGTAGAAGAACTTCTGGAGGTATGTATCATCATCCCTGATCTCAAGCTGTACTAGAGAGCAACAGTACATGGTATTGGTGCAGAGATAGCCAGGCCTATCAGGGAAAATGAATCAAAGATTCAGAAGTAAACCCACATATCTATGGACAAAAAAGACAAAACCATACAATGGGGAAAAAAGAAAGCATCTCCAATTAATTGGGCTGGTCTAACTGGATATCTGCAGGTAGAAGAATTCAAATAGATCCATATCTATCACTCAGTTATAACTCAAGACCAAGTGGACCAAAGACCTCATCATAAAACCAGATACACTAAATCTTATAAAAGAGAAAGTGAGAAGTGCCCTTGAACACCTTGGTACTAGAAACAATTAACTGAACACACACCAAAGGCTCAGGCTCTAAGATCAAACATTGATAAATAGGACCTCATGAAACTGAAATGTTTCTGTAAGGCAAAGGAAATTGTAAATAGAACAAAATAGCATCCTACAGATTGCAAAACTATCTTCGCTAATCCTACATCTGTCAGAGGGCTAATACCCAAAATATATAAAAAAACTCAAGACTTTAGACATTAACAAACCACATAACTCAATTAGAAAGCTAAGCAAAATTCTCAACAGAGGAATCACAAATGGTTGAGAAGCACTTAAAGAAATGTTCAACATCCTTAGTCATCAGAAAAGCGCAAATGAAAACAACTCCGAGATTCCACTTTATATCCACCAGAATGCTAATATCAAATACTCAGGTGACAGCATGTGGAACAAGGGGAACACTTTTCCATTGCTGGTGGAAGTGCAAACTTGTACAACTACTCTGAAAATCAATGTAGTAATTTCTCAGAAAATTGGAAATAGTTCTACCTAATGACTAGATATAGACCACTCCTCGGTCTATACTCAAAAGACGCTCTACCATCCCACAAGAACATATGCTGTAATATGTTCATAACAGCTTTGTTCATAATAGCCACAAACTGGAAACAACTCAGATGGCCCTCAACTGATGAATGGATACAGAAAACGTGGTTCATTTACACAATGGAATACTACTCCACTATTAAAAGCAAAGGCATCATGAAATTTGCAGGCAAATAGAACTAGAAAGTATCATCCTGAGTGCAGTAACCCAGACCCAAAAGGACATGCATGCTATGAACTCAGTTATAACTGGTTATAACCATAAAGTACAGGATACTCATGAAATACTCTACATACCCAAAGAAGCTAAATAAGGAAGAAGGCCCAAGTGAGGATGCTTGAGTCTTACATAGAATGGTAAATAAAATAGTCTAAGAGGCAGATGGATGGAGGGAATTGGGTAAGGGAACATTGGCGAGCGGAATGGGAGAGCAGGATCAGGTGTGGGGAAAGATAGGCAAGATGGTCAGAAAGGAGAGTGACTTGAGATCGGTAGTGTACAAGGTGTAGGGAGGTAGGGGCATCTCCAGGACAAGCCAAAGACCTGGGGGTGGGGGTGGGGTGTCTCCCAAGAGTCTTTGGGAGTGAGTTTAGCTGAAACTCACAGCAATGGGGATATGTAGAGGCCACCTCCTGTAGCCAGGCAGGAACAGTAGAGAGATAAGGACACCAACCCACCCACAAAACGTTTGGCCCAAAATTTGTGCTGTCTACAAGAAATGAAGGGGCAAAGATAGAACAAAGCCTGATGAAATGGCCAACTGATAACAGACCCAACTTAAGACCCATTCTGGGGCAAGCACCAATCCCTACTCATGATACTCTATTATGTTTCCTGACAGGATCCTAGCATTACTGTCCTGTGAGAAGCTCAACAGCAGCTGAATGAAATAGATTCAGATACCAAGAGCCAAACATTAGACGGAGCTCAAGGACTCTTGTGGAAGAGTTAGAGGAATGACTTAGTACCCCAAAGGGGATAGGAACTCCACAAGAAGACCAACAGAGTCAACTAATCTGGACCCTTGTGGGCTCTCAGAGACTGAACCACCAACCAAAAACTATGCATGGGCTGGACCCAGGCACCTCTTACATATGTAGTAGATGTACAGTTATGTCTTCATGTGTGTCTTCATGTGGGTCCCCCAGCAACTGAAGAGAGACTGTCCCCAAAACCGTTGCCTGTCTGTGGAATCCATTCCCCTGGCGAGGCTGTCTTGTCTGACCCCAATGGGAGTGGATGCACCTAGCTCTGCAGAGACCTGATGTATCAGGGTGGAGGCGTGGGGGAGGGGCTCCACCTTCTCAGAGGAGAAGTTGTGGGCACATGGGAGAAGGGACTGTGTGAGGGAGGATATGAGAGCGGCAATGACCAAAATGTAAAATAAATAAATAAATAAATAAATAAATAAATAAATAAATAAATGGGAAAAAAGAGAAAATAAGAAAAATATCTTTAAAAAAAATAAATGTTTTTGAGGGAGGGCTAGAAATTTTGCACTGAGTATGGCTAGTTAACAAGCAAAGCAACTTTATCATGAAGTGAGTATTAATGTCTAATTATATTGCCATATCCAAAACCAAAAAGATAGTTCTTTTTGGCCACGATTTCAATTATCACTTATTTATTATTGTGAGTGAACTTGACAAAAAAAATGGAAGAAAGAAAACACTGTGCTCAGACCTCCCGTCTGTCATCCACAGTGCAGGCCAAATAAACACGCTGAACGCTTGGTTCCTGGCCAGCCGCACTGTACTTAGGGCATCGTGGAAGTTGAGGAGGTGGACTTACCTAGAAGAGGTTGCTCATTAGGGTGTTCCTCTGAAGTTAGACCTGATCCCAGGGCCCTGTTGTGCTCTCTGCTTCATGTCTATCTTGAAATGAAAAAAAAATCTTTGCTTCCTTATATTTCTATCACCATGATGTTCTGACCAAGCAACTATGTAATGAACACTGAAACTATGAGCAAAATCAACCTCCTTGCTTAGGATGGCTCTAGGAAGACCATGATGAAGCAGAAATACCTTCTGCCTAGGTTATTATAAAAACATAACAAATATAATGATAGTAATCACTTGTGATAATAAATGCTATTACTTGGAACGATATTTAATGGTTAATTATACTTAGGATAGGTGAGCAAAAATAATAAGACAGCCTCCAGAAGGAAAGCTATGTAACATAACTTTGAAAAAAAGATATTTTACATGAGATAATTAATGTTTTCATTTGAATGTCATTTTAGATGGGTATTCTGTTATCTCCAGTTCAAAACCTTGTAGAAGTTCTCAGCAGATGCCTTAGAGGATTTCTTTTTGTAGGTCAAAACCTGTTCAGTCTTAGGTGTTCTGTGGGTTTCAACATAAGAGCATGTTGTTGTAAGGAGGCTGAGATGTTAAGTGAGGAATTAATATGGCACATTTTAATCTTAGAATGATTTTGAAGAATTTATAATGGTTCAACAGTGAGAAAGAAGTTCTGCTACAAGAATATTGTAATAGTTGAGTTTGGAGCAAATGGGATTTTAAATTAAGCTTAGAGAAGCAAGGATGCTATGGCTTGTAAGACACATGTGGGAGAGGTGAAAATCTATAGAAGTGGCTTGCTTGCTAACTTACCAAGAGTGTAATAGCAGAGGGAATGAGTTAGACCAGGCATGTCTTATTGAGCACTGATGAAACTGTCTACTATAATGATTGATAGTTCTCTTTTCATGTTTTGTTTTTAATTGAAATAGATTACATCACTTCCCCTCTTCCAGTCACAATCATACTCCTACTCTCAAGTTGACAGCCTCTTTTTCTTTATTATTACAACATACATACATATGTATGAATATATGTATTTATATGCACAAATATATATGTAAATACATCCTGCCAAGTCTGTCTTTGATGTTTGTATGTATATGATTTCAAGCTTGTCCAGTCTGCATTAGACAACCAAAAAGAGATGTGGAAGAGGCTAATTCTCCTTTTCCCAGCAGTCATTAGTTGCCTATAGTTCTTTGTCTAAGGGTTAGAATTTTCCTCTTTCCATATCCATATGTCCACTGACATGTCCATATTGCCACTGTTCCAGTCCTGTTTATGCAACCATTTCTAGGGAATGGTTTTACAGCAGACTCGCCTGTTATTATGGCTCTAACAACCTTTCGACATCTTTTCACAGATGCAGGAGCTATGGTGTAGCTGTTAGTGCAGATGTATCTGCTGGGGCTGGACTTGCCGTGATCTATTGATATCTATATATCTGACAGAGGACTGATATTCAATATTCACAACAATTAAGGAAGCAGGTGAAACAATTTAAAAATGGTCTAGGTATCTAAACAGAGAATTCTCAATAGAAGTGTCTTAGTCAGGATTTCTATTCCTGCACAAACATCATGACCAAGAAGCAAGTTGGGGAAAAAAGGATTTATTCAGCTTACACTTCCACATTGCTGTTCATCACTAAAGGAAGTCAGGACTGGAACTCAAGCAGGTCAGGAAGCAGGAGCTGATGCAGAGGCCATGGAGGGATGTTACTTACTGCCTTGCTTCTGCAGGCTTGCTTAGCTTGCCCTCTTATAGAACCCAAGACCATCAGCCCAGGGATGGCACCATGCACAATGGGCTGAGTCCTCCTCTCTTGATCACGAATTGAGAAAATGCCTTACAGCTGGATGTCATAGAAACATTTCCTTAACTGAGGCTCCTTTCTCTGTGATAACTTCAGCGTATGTCAAGTTGACCCAGAAAACCAGCCAGTACAAGAGGAAATAAAAACGTCTAAGAAATACCTCAAAAGAGTGTTCTTCATCTTTAGCAACTAAAGAAAGACAAATTAAAACAACTTTGAGATTTTAGGCAGAATAGCCAAGTTCAGCAAAACAACTGACCCCCCCCAAAAAATGCTGATTGTTGTAGAGAAAGAGGATCCTCATTCACTAATTACAGGAATGGGAATGAAAACTGGTGCAGCTGTTCTGGAAATCAGTATGAAACACCCTCAAAAAGCAAGCAAACAAACATGAAAACAGCAAAAAAACAAAAATCCCCATCAATAACAAAACTGAAAACTAAAACCAGATCTACCACCTGATTCAGATCTATCACTCCCTGGCATATCTCCAAAGACTCTCGCCCATCTTCACAGATACTTGTGCAGCCATGATCACTGCCGCTTTCTTCACAATAGCCAGGAATGGAAACAACCTAAATGTCCTTCAGTGGATGAATAGATTACGAAGATGTTACTAATATACAATGAAATACTAGTCAGCGGGAAAGAAAAATGAAATGAAATTTTCTGGTAAATGGATGGACCCAGAAAATATATGGAGTGAGGTAACCTACACCCAGAAAGACAAATGCCACGTGTTTTCTCTTATCTGTGGCTCATGGCTCATAGGTGCAAGTCCTTACATGTGAGAAATGATTATAACATTGAGTAATCATAGAAATTAGGAATGTGTATAGGGACAATGTATAAAGTGGAAGGAACAGAGGTCAATACAGAAAGAGAAGGGGGGACAAGAGACAAATAATCCCAACATTGATAAAGCCTCAGAGAATTACATTATTTTATATTCATCTAAAAGTATATCACAACACATATACGTATATGTACACCACACATACACACACACACACACACACACACACACACACACACACACATTGAGCTGATTGGGATGACAATGCTCCTCACAAGAACTATAAACTAGCAAAAATAGACAGTACCAGCCAAAAGAAATCTCCTTTTAAACGGTTGCTCAAGGTAGTCCAAGGACTCCCCAAACAATCTAGATTACAGATGTAAGACTTGGTTGCCTTTCTGGGATTGTGAGTGGACCGCTCTTGCTAAAAACACTGCACATTTAGGACACAGGTCTTGCAAGACTTCAGCTGGATCGGACCTGAAAATGCCTTTCCTGCAGTCTATCCTTTATGGCTACTGAAAACACTATTCAAACTGTCACAGAAGGAAAGCAATTAAACAGTCCTTCCCAGGTGCAACCTGTGAGAACTACTACAGCAGCTACCAGCATGGCAAGATATGCAAAAAAAATATGCAGTAAATGGCACTCACTCACGTGTTGGTGGCAACCAACAGTTGTGTAATTGGCATTAAGCCCTACTCAACAGGAGAGAAATCATGCCTGGTAGAGACCGAATCTACTCCATCTTGGGACTGGCCTCCATTTTAAAAACAAAAAGGCCTGAGAACTTAAGCTGCAGCTGAACCCAAGCTACACCCAAGTTCCAGGAAGAACCACATAGCTTGTGTCTGGCCCATGCCACAACGTTACTCCCTAGCTACTCCCTAGCAACAGCCAATCAGGATTGGTCTGATAGTGCCAGATGTACTTTCAGATGTACTTTTTTTGGTGCCTTCGATTGTTCACGGTTTTGCTTCAGGGCACCCACCTGTCAGCTTACAGTAGTCATTCAGTTAGATGCTTGGCAAGGTAGAGACCCCCTCGCTTGACCGCCATTTTCTATAAAACCTTGTACCGCTGAGGGCTTGGGGCTCCATCCTCCTGTCCTGTGCATTAAAGACAGCAGGTGAGCCCAAGCTCAAGCTTGAATAAAGACCGTAGTAGTGCGATTGCGTCAAAATTGGCTCCTTAGTGGTCTTTTGGGGTTCATGAATGCTTCCGAAATGGGCATAACAGTACCAGAAACCTTGGCCATTACATGGGGCGAGTGAGGTCATGGATCCTAGGAAAGAATCCCTACTGCCACGGCATAGTAATCCCTTACTGCATTCTAAATTATACCTTACACCCGCAAATAAACATAGTTACTGCCCCCTCAGTGAAAAACAAATTCAGTAAAATAAACATCAACCAACCAACAAGCATCTTTACAGTAAATGGAAACCATCACAGAAAACCACAGCTGAGCCTTATGCAGGGGATTTCCTGAGTCAAAATGTTCCTGGCAAACCTTGATTTTCCACCTTTACTAAACTTCTGTCACCTGACCTTACCTGGTCCTTTGGAATGCATTGACTATATACCACATTTTGTTGTTTACAAATTTGTTGCATCAATATTGAATTGGTGAATCAATATTGTTTTTATTTTCAGGAAAATGGCGTATACAAACCCACCCCTTAGAAAGTGAAAACACCAGTTCCTTGTAAGCAGGGCAGATCTCCGCCATCTCTTCCTAGACTACCTCTATAACACCTACAATTGTGGCCATAGAGCAAATGCTTCCGTATGTAAAATTGCAGGGATATTTTTTGAAGTGTTAAGTTAATTACAGGAAGAGAGGATGGCTATAGCATCCCAGACTTAGCTGTCTAGTCTCTGATTCACAAGTTAAAGAACCATCTTCCATTCCTCATGGGGAATTAGACATTTGCCCGGCCTCCACAAACCTTAGTGCTAGTCTATTTGGAAAATAATTACAAAAATTTAGAATTCGATATATGCTACAATTTTTTAGCAACTTTCTGTTTGTGTTAATAATTATGAAAGTGAAAATAATGGATAGCAATTTTACTTTTAAGGATTAATAAAAACAAAGATTGTTGCATTTAGAGAACTGCAGGAATGAAAATATTATCAGTATTCATTTGACTTTGAATACAGTTGTTATATATTTACCTGGAATTGACCACATCTATTTTACTAATACATTATTTGGTTCTCATATTTCTCATATAAAGGAAAATTCTTTATCTAGATATGAAAAAGTGTGTTCAGTCTAATACTATCAGAAACTTAACATATGTTACTTCTGTTTACTTATTCATGCTTTTTGGTGAATGATTTTCCACAACTTATATAAAATATAACAGATAAATAGTATTTTGTTTTCATACTTAAATAGTACAGCATTTTCTTTGTGTCTCTCAATGGTTCTCCTTATGTCTGCCATTATAATTTTAACATTTTGATATAGGCCCGTCTATATTGCATATGAAACTGCAAAATTTCAAAGGTGAAATGATCTATTCAAATTATCTGCTATTATACAAACAGGTTAATAACTGTAATTAAAAGAATAATTATGCAACTGCATGCCACTCAAAAGAATCATTTAAATTATGCAAATCAAGCATAAGGTCATGTAATGCTAAGAGAAATGAACTAAAAATGCAAAGTAGTGTACGTTCTGCTGCTGGCGCCAATATGAGAACTGTTCAGAACATAAGTACAAAGCATGCTCTCACTTTGAACCTCTGTACCATAAAATCAAATTAATTTTTCTTACCTTATTGAGTACTCTGAAATTTGAGTAGTGTATAATTTCACAGATGAGCTACTTTCATCCAAAGTGAAAAATATTTAGTTTATATTCTGTTTAAACAGATTTTTTTCAGTATAGAAACATCAAATTTTAAAAACTTATTTGGAAAACCCGCAAAATTATAAGTAATTAGTTAACTTAAAATTACCTATTATATAAACTTGAAATGAATGCAAATTCACGTTTGGGTCAACTCTCTCCCTTCCTAGTGTGTTTTTTCCTCATATTCAAGTTGTGTCCTTTGTCATATTTGCATTTATATTTTATTTCATATTATCATGAATATTTCTTGAAATCTGAATTCATAATGGTGGCATAAAATTTTTTACTTGGGTGTATGATATATAAATATTTCATTTTTATGCTCTTCTCATTGACCACTTCTATACCATAAATCATGGTATAAATAACATTTATATTAAATTGTAATGAGAAGTACTAAATATTATATTGAATAGATTGTTAAAAAAGATTAGAAAATTGCGCCATAGCTATGGACAAAATTAAATTTTGATTTAGTGTTGGGATTAGGAAAATAATAAATATGAACTTAAAATTTTCATGGTACATACATACTACATTTGTTTACAAATATTTCTCAAACTCTTTAGCTCACACGTATCTTAGTAAATGTATGTCTAGAACTTTTCTAGCAAAATTGAAAATCATCTCTAATTGTTAACACTTCTCAGATGACCAATTGTGTGGTCTCCATGCTTGAAGATTCTTAGTTGGTTTTCTTCTCTGAACTTTGTAATTCCATATGACATCCATTCTTTCTCCACTGGGATGTTCTTTCCATCACTGGGAGAACACTGTCACACTGTTACAAAGGCTTTCTCAGGGCCCCATTCTCTTTGCATTCCTCTTTCCGTACAGAGAACTCTTGTTTGACTATTTACTCACCGTTCCTTACTGAACACTTGCCTTTATGTTTTAAAAGATGTTCACCAAATTTAGATGTTTAACTTCTAAAGCCACATTAAATTATGTTCTAAAGGGGTATAAATTGTTTGTTATTTTACCTTAAGGTACAATTTTCTAATTATATTTCTTTCCTGCATATTTCATGTTAAAATAAATTAGTTTATGTTTAGCAATTGTCTAAGATTTATCTAGTCTGTCTCATTTATCTATGGTCTTTTATAAGAATATTTAATATTTCAACAATTATATTCTATATTGTTTTAACATATATGAGAGTTCATGCAAAATCAATTTTTGAAGTCTCCTGATATTTTTTATCTTCCTTATAAACTCTGCTAATGGACCTCAGTATTTACTCTAGAGAAATCAAGTCACACTGTAAAGGACATTTAGTATATTTTAACACTTCAGAAAGTTTATATCATTGTGTGTGTGTGTGTGGTTTTGGAGCAAACTCAGGAACTTAACAACACTGGATCAATGACCTACATATCCAGACCTTGATTTATTAACAAAAACTCTTACTGTGTAGCTTAAACTGCCTAGAACTCCTACATAATCCAAGATGGACATGATCGTCATAAACTCCAAATTCTCCTGCCTCGGCACCTCTGATTCTGGAATTACTGTTCTCCTGTCTCAGTCTCTGTCTCTGTCTCTGTCTGTCCCTCTGTCTCTCTGTCTGTCTCTCCTATTTGCCCTCTCTCCTTTGCTTCCTTGCTCTGTCTCTGGCTCTCACTGTTTTCTCTTCATCTATCATCTATCTAAATATCTATCTGTCACCATCTATCTCTTTTCTCTCCCATTCTCTCTCTCTCTCTCTCTCTCTCTCTCTCTCTCTCTCTCTCTCTCTCTCTCATTGTTTAAGATTGACTGGTACATTATGCTGTTCTCTTGCATCTGCCTATACCACCATGCCTGTTTGACAATAGATACTATGAAGAATCTACATTTTTACAAGAGTATACTGAATACATTCTCATCCTACAGAACTCACTAAATCCTTAGTCACTCCAAGAAGACAGAATTAATTATCCTAGTTTATACAAGGTTTATTAGACTTTTAAAAGTTGTATGTTACACAGTATTCTAGTAAGCTTACAAGGAAAACGATACTTTTAATGCTCTTAAATACAATAATTGATTCAAGATGCTGTCATGATTTGCAGTGTATTTAGCAAGTATGTATTTTAGACAATCACCATACCTATGGTAATTATATAAATGCATTCCTACATCCTGTAGTTACTGCTCAAATAAATTACTAGATTATTCCTATGCATTGGGATTAATTGAGATCTGACATTTATTTTATGTTCTTTAACATCATCATACAAGTATACAATGGGTTTTAGTTACTTTAACTCCCTATTATCCTCTATAATTTCCCCCTTCCCTAACTTTAAATGTTCTTCCTAAGAAGTGTCCCTTCTACATTCATATTTTTGCATGTGCATGTTTCAACTGGGTTTTACATAAACATATGTAGGAGTTTATTTCCTAGAGCAAAACCAACTTATCCTTGCCTATTCTACTAAAGAACATCACATCCATTCTCCAAACACCATTAACTATCAACACATCTTCAGGAAGAGGCAGTGCATTATAAGCTTTTCTATATTCCATGGCGGGCCAAGTCTAGTGCAGGTTGTGTGCACAGCACCTGCAGTGACTTCAGGGTGCAAATGTATAGATGATATGTTTGTATAATATATTCACTTCTTTCAGGCCTTTTGCTCTTTCTGTTTTCTTTTCTACAATATTCCCTGAACCTTGGAGAGGATGAGATAGATGGTCTGTTCAGGGCTGAGCCCTTCTCTCTTATCATCTATTGTCATTTTGAGAGTTAGACATTGCTATATTAACTGTTGCTCCCTGAAAAAGTGATGAAGGCTAACAGTGGAATTTATCTATGAATAAACACATAAGTATTTTGAAACAAATTTGACTACATGCAAAATTTGTAAAATGATAGTAGTACATTTTCTTCTAGAGCCTATGATCTTTCAAGCTCCCAACTCTTGACAAAGTCTACTGTGCCAGCTATGCATTTCCTCTTTGGAGGGGTCCTTAGACCAAGCAGACAACAGTTGCTTATTCCGGTAATATCCATGCCACTATTGCACTAATAGCTACATTTTGCCTGGCCGACTTACAGTTAGCTAAAACTGTGGATGTTTTCTCTCTCCTAGTGGCCTGCATAACAGTTTATGTCATGAGGAAAGCTTACAGGAAGGGAGACCGACTCTTCCACATCTTGTGACCCAATCAATGTATCTTCAGAAACGAGATCTACCATCAAGGTCAATGGGTAACCAAGAGCAATGGCAATAGCTGGAAATGGTAGGTGGGAGACTTTTTGATCAATACCTTATAAGGAGGTATCCTATACCTGACACTGGGACATTTGGCTCATAAGCTATGGTTTCTGGGAAGAATATTATCCCACCACAAATAATTTATTTCTTAAATTATATTTTCAATAATCTTGTAGAATAGTAAGTTTTCTTAAGACATTTTCATTTATAGTGTTGACTTTTTTCTCCTCTCATTCCCTTCTCTATCCTATCTCACTTTACCCTCCATATTTAAATTTTCACCTCATTATTTCCCTTTCCACTTTAATTTTAACCTGTGTTCTACCATGCCCTTCTCTTAATACCATTCTTTTCTCCTTCCTTTTGATCTTTCTGGCCTCTTCGTGTACTCCATTTCAACACACTACTCTATGAATTTGTAGCTAGAATCTGCATATAACAGAGAATATATGGGTCATTAATGCCTGGATTACTTCTTTCAGTATATTTCTAAGTTCCATTTATTGTCTTGCGAATTTTATTATTTTAATTTTCTTTGCATCTGAATAAAATTCTATTGTGTACGTGTACCACATTTCATTATTCTTTCATTAGTTGATGCACATTTGGGCTGCCTTCATTATCTGACAAGTATGAATGGCACAACAATGAACAGAGATATATAGTGTCTCTGTAAGAAGCTAGAGAGTCTTTCGTGTATATGAGCAGGCGCGGTATAGCTGGATCATATGGCAGTCATATTTTAGCTTTTTGAGGAATCTTCACACTGATTTGCATAGCAGTTGCACAGGTTTACACTGCTACTAATAGTGGATAAAATTCCCCGTTCCTTAAATCATCATCAACATTTTCTTTCTTGCCATTCTGCCTAGGGTCTCTTTGGAAATTGAAGGGTCTTTCTTTTTCAATTAGAACATATAGTTTTATAAGTTATTTTAAGCTGGGTTAATAGTAGCTTTTGTCTTTTAGAACTTAAAATGCATCATTGCCAGTCCTTCTTAGATTTTATACTTTTTTAAATTGAAAGGCTGGATGTTATTTTGAGGAGCTTACTCTCATATGTGACTTGGTCCTTCTCTCTTGCAGCTTTCAAAGTTCTTTGTTCTGTAGATTAAAGGTTTTAAATGCAACATGATATGGAGAATTTCTTTTCTAGTTCTGCATGTTTGGGGTTCTGTGTGCCTCTTGTATCTGATATGTTTATTTTTCCCTCATATTGAGAAATTTTCTTCCATGATTTTATTAAAATAGTTTATCCCTTTCACATAAAACCTTCTCATTCTATGCCAATAATTCATAAGTATTCCTTCTAAGATAGTCCAAAGTTCTTGTATGTTCCATTCTTACACTGTTAAAGTTATCGTTGACCTTGACGGAATAACCAAACTCTTTCATGCTGTCTTCCACCTCTAATATTTTATCCTCCACATGACCCATTTTATTAGTGAGACTTTCCAGTAAACATTTTATTTAACTTGACCTGTTGTGGGTTTCATTGCTAGTGTAACTTGTAGGTTACTTTTCTGCAGCATCAGTCTCTTTTTTATTTTATTTTATTTTGTGACTTTATTTCCATGTTTCATTCATCTGCTTCTTGTGTTCAAGTGTAAGATGTTTGTGTTCTTTAAATTAATACATCTTTATTACTCTTTTGACTTCTGAGTCTAGAATTTGTTGTAATATCTTCATCAGCTGCCTTCATTATGAGTTGTTAATTTTTATGAGACACACATCGCCTGGGTATCTCATGTTACTTGTGTTTCTGTGCTGGTGTGGGCATATCTAGTCACCTGTGTTCTTTCACTAGAAGCATCTGCACTGTTCAGGGGTACATACGTTCTAATATTTTCGTGTTGGTTTTCTCCGTTAAACTTGTACTCAAAGAACAAAGTTCTACCTATGGTCCATCCCTACATGTTGAGTACTACCTCAATCAACATTGACTATCCAGCAATTAACCCATACTGAAAATCAAGTAAAAGTTGACTGTATGTTGTTTTTAGGCTTCCCATTGTTTTCTACAACCATACATTCTCTGTATTGTCTTCCTAAACCTGCCCTGAATTGTACTAAGTGTTGATTTTTACCAGCCCTGTTCTTTCTTTGTGAATTCTCTAATCCACTTCTATATGTAATTTTCTTGTAGAGATAACTGCCTTTGCTTCATTAGGAGACATAAGCTGAGACACTGACTAGTCACAGTTTTTTCATGTAGCTGTGCCAGTGACAATTTCATATATTCCCAGTTTCCTATTGCAGTGCTGAAAACAGTCATGAATGTAGAAATCCCTGGGTCCCACTGTTAGAAAATCCCCATATGTGGTGACTTAAAAGAGAAATGCTCCCTAGTTTGGGGGATTTGGTTATTCAGACTCCCCAGTTGCTTGTGCTACTTCAGGGATGCTGTGGAATCTTTTGGAGGTGTGGTCTTGTTGGAGGAAGTATGTCATTGGGAGTAAATTGAAGAGTTCATAGCCTGCCCCATTTTTGTTCTCTTCTTGGTTTGGATTTGTGGTGATAGATATGTTCTCTCCACTTCCTGCTCCTGCTACTACTTAGTACCATGCCTTTCTGCCATGATGTGTTTTTTATCCTTTTTAAACCATTAATTGAAATAAACTTTTCCTTGCATAAGTTCTATGGTACCTGCTCTTATGGCAACCATTTCATTGGTTGTAATCACAATCAGAAGTACAAATCCAGTCTTAGAGAAGGTTAATTGGGGCACTGACCACATGAATCCTAAGGACCGAAGAAACCACTTTTGATGGAATGAGAAATTAATCTTTCATTTTTTTTCCTATCTATAATCAACCACTCACTCCAGATTAGCTTCTAGGTCACTATCTTACTTGGAAGACCCTCATGAAAATTTTTGTGTTTGTTGTGTCTGTGTGTGTGTGTGTGTGTGTGTGTGTGTGTGTGCATGTGAAAACCAGAGGTCAATATCAGGTGTCTTGCTTATTCATATTCTACCTTAATGTTTTTTGGACAAGGACTCTCATGAAACATAAAATTCACATATTGAGCTTAGATCAGTAAGCCAACAAGCATCTCAAATTTTCTTCTCTTTGCCTTCCCAGAGCTTGGATTATACACATGCATCACCATATGGCTTTTTATGAGGGTTCTGGATATCTGAACTTAGTATCCGCATACTTTAACAGCTGAGACAGCTCCCTATACCTCAAGATTTGTTAGGTGGTAATAATAGAGCTTTAATTTGGGACCACTAAAAAATAAATATAATGGATTATGTAACTAAAAAGTATAAACATGATATCTGTATTTACATACTATATGACATAAATAAAACAATTGTCAAAACTTTTCTATAAATCTCTGTATTGATTTGTTGATCTACAATGTGTCAGAAAATGGGACTGATCTAAGATTTTATCCACCTTGTATGATAACAAGCCAATCTGCCTAAGTTACTGGATGTTGATAGAAGAAATGAAACTATTGGACTAGTTTATTATTCATGACACAATCGGGAGCATGAGGAACCTTCTTATTCTACTTCTGTCTCCTTCTAAGCCAATGATGGTGATGCTGTATGTTCATATTGATGTCTACCTGGTAGGAGGTTATGTTACAGTAGAGGGCCTTTAACTTTATAGAAACCAAATCTTTCATCATATGGAGATTACAGCTCCTTGTTTTGCTTTGAATCTCTTCTTTTTTCTCAGTTTACAACTGAAAATATTAGAAAATGTCAATGGTAGAAAAGCAATAGTATATTGCCTACAAGGTGTGTAGAAATACAAGAAACCCACAGAGAACTGTTTCCTGGTGGAATCCTTCCTCAGGGAGACAGCAGCAAAGACCATTGGTTGCATTCAACTGTCAGCAGTCTGAACAGAAAGAGAATAGAGGCTCTCTTTTGGGAGTCCTGAATAAAATACTTTACTTAGTCATTTTCATCTTTGTTATGACCAATACTGAAAGGAAGAATATAAAAGAAGACAGACTTAACTTTTTCAGTTTTACTATATTTGTTGCATCGTGGTAAGGAAGGTACAAAACAAAAAAAAACAAAAAAAAAAAAACAGCTCACTTTACAGCAAGGTAGCCAGGAGACCAACCCAGTCTGCTGGCACTTGGATGGCTTTATCCTTATTCTCCTTTTATTTTGCCCAGGTCTACAGCTTATAAGATGCTGTCACCCATGTTAAGAATATGCCATCTCTCCTCAAGTATTCCTCTCTGAATACAGGTTCTGAGTATTTCTCCTAGATCTATTCAGAGATGTCTCTCAATAACTTAGATGGCGCTGAATCCATTCAATTTGTTCTCTAGGATTAATACATGCATGCCACTTCACCATTAAATCTGGTAGATATGTACCTGGCATCTATTCTTCCTTGGAGCAGAGACCAGTTCAGCTTCTTGTAATTTATGTGTTCATGGAGATAGAACTAGAGAGAAGTAGATTCCCAATAATATACTTGGGTACTGTTAGCAAAGCAAGAGATAATGACTCCATGCAAACAAAATGCAGAGACCTCTTTTCTTCTCTGTACCTCACTATTCAGTCATCTCTCTAACTTTTCTTTTATATCTTCTCCCTTCAAGTTCCTGTAGCTCTAATGTAGTTATATACAAAGACATAACCATGAGTATATTCCAGTAGAAAGACTAAAATGTTCTTTTCTCAACTAGGGAACCCTTCTCTAGATAGCTCTGGTATGTTATCTCCTTCTCAAATCTAGATTTTCCTCTTTTTGCTTTGCATTATAGGAATCTAGTTATATAAAAATCCAGTCTGGGGGTCCCTCTGAGAAATCTCATCTATTGTTCTCTGCATGCCATATATATATATGCCATATATATATACATATATATATATGCCATATATATATATATATTTCCTATCATAACTAACAATAATAATGATTGAACAATTATCAGGCCAGATGTTCAGAATCATGGATTTCTCTTCTTGTTTTTACCACATACTGTTTGGGCCACCTTGAACAAATCTATTAATCTTTCTGAGACCCTAATCTTTCACTGTGTGAAACTGTGTGCTCCTCCGTACGTGGTTACTGAGAAAATGTATGTGAAATTATTCTAAAAATGTAAAGCACCCTAACAATTAATGAATTTTTTCTAATTAGCAAGTGAACCATTTATGTTATATGATTTCAATGTGTTTAGGTTTCACAGAACAGTTATTATAAAATGGTAAGTAGATATGATTTTAGGAATACCTGCTATAATTATGCATGTGCAGAAATATTCACATCTTGGTGACTTCTAATTCCTCCATCTATATGTAAATTTTAACTTTAGGACTTTTCACCTCCACATAAATTATCGATAATACAATAAGCCATTATGTTAGTAAATTCATAATATTGTATTAATTGCTTGATCAGCAAAAGGGGGTTTCCAGAAAATATTTGCAAGTAAAAGAAACAGAAGTATATGATAAAGTCTTAACATAAACTAGCCTGAGAAGTAATTGAAAAGGGAACAGATTAGCAAGAAAAAAAATTACTTTTGTAGAGATACTAAGCCATTGCCAAATTTACTTCCAGCTTTACTTGGAACTAATTTCATAGCACACATCGATTTTATTACATCTATTTTTATTAATTCTCTATTTTCACATTCAAATTAAGATATAAAACCAGGCATTAAAAAATAGTGTATTTGTTCACATAATTGTTTCCTATCTGAAATGCGGGAAAAAGAAAGAAGTCCATGACTCTTTGAAGCTTCACTTCTGCTATATTAACAATTAAATGGTTCACATATATTTTTGGTAGAATTACTTTAAAACATGGTTTGACTCCCTAATTTATCTAGAATCTCTTAACTCTTATGTTAAAAAATACCTCTGTGAAAGTTGTTTGATTTTTTTTAATCCCGAAATATATGTTTCTATCTTCTATCATTTGGTTTTCTATCTTGGCCTTTCTGATTGGGAACATAAAATATAACAATTGTGTAAATTTGCATTTACCTCAAATCTAAAGATATTGAACATGTTAAGTGTTTCTTAGCCAGTTGTGCTTTATTATTTGAGAACTTTTTATGTAGTTCATGCCCTACTTTTTAATTGAGTTGTTTGGTTGTAAAGAATGTAATTCTTTACATTCTTGCTCAAAGATTCTAAAAATGAGTTATAGCTTTCCAAGAATAAATTTTAAGCATAAATTTACTGGATGGAGGCATGCCAAAAGAGTTGACAAAGGCCCATTTCTGTACAAGTTTCTGAGGGTACCTTCAGAAAATATTGACATGAGCTGGTAAACTAAGGAAGAGCCATTCTCCTTGTACATGCATACACAATAATCGTCTGGAGAGAGGTGGAACAAACAGGTGAAGAGAAGAGGATTCTCTCTCCCCACTGCCATAAGGCATCCTTCTTGTCCATCCTTAGACTCCTGGTTCTTCAGACTTTAAGCTCTAAGACTTGTGTGAACATTCTCCTGGGGTTTTAGGTCTTCAGCCCAGTGTACTGATGCTATTGACATCTTTGATTCTGATGCTTTTGAATTTGAACTGAGTCATGATATTCATATTATACAGTCTCCAGCTTACAAAACACCTTGAGAGAGCTTTGCAACTTGCATAGCTCCCTAACTCAACTGTTCTAGTAGACTACACACACACACACACACACACACACACACACACACACACACACACCAGCTAGAGACAGAACAGGGAGAGACAGAGATCTCCCAACCTACGATGACTTAACTTTTCTTTGCTCTATGAGAGGTTTATCAGATGTTAAGTGCATCTTTGACTTGTGGAGATTATTTGCTTGTTTACAGTTGGATTATCCTGTTATAATCTCAAAACTCAAGGAGCAAAGGATCATCTGCCTTCCTCTATGTTATATGTTTCTGCTCTCCCTCTTGTTCTCTGCACTTGCTCCACACAGCCAACAAACATTCCATTGGCTTCATGTCTCTAAAAAACTCATGAATAGAAGAAACTAATCTCTGTTTCTCCACTCCCATAAAGTTACTGCTGTTAATAAACTGGAACAAAAACACGTTCATAGACCCATGCCAGGATATTTCACAGGCAACCACAAACAGCACATGGTCATCAGATTGCAGGAGAACATTGGGTAGCCCCTATCCAGAAGGGATATTTTTGTTGCACTGCTATTAAAGAAAGAAAAATGTGTTCTCATCCCTTTTGATGAAATTAATTTTAGCTATATTTGAAAAGGGAAAATATGAATCTTTTAAAATCCAGGATTGTGTGTTTTTAAAGTTGTTCTCCCATGTTATATTAAACTGGAGCTCCAAATCTCTGAAAACAATAAAGAGAAATTGTCATTCAGATTTGACTGTAAGTCTTCTTATATAGGGAGGTCCTTGTATGCACTGACGAAAACATTATTTATGACAGAGTTGGCCTACTATCCTACCAGGATTATACTTCCACAAAGAAAGATTATGCCTAGAAAAGGACTACCCAACTTTGTTTATATTTCCCAAAAGGAAGATTATGTCACACAATGTAGAGATATTGAGACAAGTCCCATTGTTGTTTAAATATTATTGGTGTTGTTTCTGTGTATAGGTGCATGATGAATGGGTATGAATGGCTGTGCACAATCCATGTGTAGATCTCAGAGGCCAACTTTGCAAGATTTTTCCCTGCCTACCCTTCCTTCTCATCTAATAATAGGTTACACCTTATCCTGCAACCACCTTGCTGCATAATGACATCATCCTACAAATACCAAGAGTAATTTCATTCAAGTGCTGCAGTGTCCCAAAGAAAATGGGTGTAGATAGCAAATTGAGTTTATAGGGCGTCTGGGAATTTGCTGAAGAAACAGAGAAGCAGCATCATGTTCTGTACATCTGATATTATCAAAGATCTAAAGGCAGACCTGGCAAAGCTAACAACATTTTTAGTGGTGTCAAAATATTCTTTATACTTCATTGAGAACTTATGGGGTTCCATGTATAGGATGATGTCATTACGCAGCAAGGCAGGTCCAGGATAAGGTGAAGCCTGTCATTGGATGAGAAGGAAGAGTAGATAGAGAAAGTCTAGGATGGAGGGAGAGGAACAAACAGGAGAAAATGGAGGCAGAGGAGGAGGACTCCAATCCGGATGGTATAGGTCAATTTTATCTTGTCTAGGTGGGCAGTTTCTATCTTTACCAATTTGCAGTGAGTTTATTCTGTAGATGTGGATTGAATATTTCACATATAAATATGATTGTTGGGTTAGGGTTTGTTGAGTCTTGATATTACTGGGTAGCTGGGACCAGAGTTTCTGGCTGGCCAGGGCAACTAGCAAAGGGAGCAGAGAGACTGTTGGGGCTAGAAGACAGCTGGGCTAACGTGTCATGGTGCCACACTGGAACTAGCCATTGCTGAGACAAATGAATAAATTAATGTTCATTCTGTATGGCCCTACGGTGCCAGAACTAATGCCAGAGAGTGACTGCCCGGGTCCAAGAGAACATGGAGCAGTGATGCGCAGGTACCAGTCACGTCTATTTATTAATTTTTACCTCAACATCCATGAACATGCAAGTCAGACATAAAGCTAAAGAAAATGAGGCTAAGAAAGCATTTTCAGCTTGGAAAATTTAGGGTTACATTTCAAGAAAATAAGACAGTCCTCAACTTTACAAAACATTAAACAACAGACAAGCAGAAAAGGAGAAATCATAATCACAACAATATAGAAGTAGAAATTTCTACTTATGTTAAACAATTCTATAGTTTTCTATCTTGTGATCTTATGAACTTTACAGGTTGACCATCATCTTTAATTTAGGATTAAAACAATTCAGTATTATCTCACATTCAAAACTGAGAAGCATGAAGCAGAATGGTGATCTCTGTCTGCAGATGAACGACAGAGCCTGGGGATTTAGTGTTTAAGGCATGCGGCCATACTCACTGCAACCACAGGCAGCGTTCAGGGCACATGTAGTCTGCCAGGCAGTGAAGGAATGAAACAGGATAAAAATAAAAATAAGATGACTGTGTCAGGCCAGAAAGGTATAACGTCAACTCTTTTGAATTTCATAGCAGGTAAGAATAGTTTAATATTGGAATTAATTAATTAATCAAAATATATTTAAAAATAATAAAGAGCATATTGAGGGAAAAACCAATTCTAACTGTCTAACATTAAGTAATATAATAGTTAAAGTAAACCAGAGGGGACATAGGAGCAATTAAAACGCAGAAGACTGCAGAATCAAGCTATAAAGTTGATAAATTTTTTAAAGGAATACATAAAAGTTTAGTCAGTAAGTGATTGTACCTTTAATACATGGATAGTTGTGGGTCAGTGCAATCAAGGCTCAGGATCAGAAATTATTCTTTGGCATAATACAATTTTACAGAATTTTAAAAACTAAGATAAAGCTGCATACACTAGAAAATAAATATCTCCACAACATGAGTTGTAAAGCATAAATCTATTGTATATATTTGTATTCTTAGGATGAAAACGTTTTTAGGGTTAATTCATATGGGGGAAATACCAGCTGTGATGTATGTTCTCAGTTGTCAACATGACTACATCTGGAATTACCTAAAACCCAAACTAAAAGGTACACTTGTGAGAGGTGTTTCTTTTTCTTTTCTTTTTTCCTTTCTTTCTTTTTTTGCCACTTTAAGCTACAATTTTAAGTTTAATTTTGCTATGCAGCAGTATTTAACAAATACAGTGTCCAAATCAACTAAATATTGCTTAATGGTATTTTCCCCCTTCCCAGTTTCCCCTCCACAAATCCCCATGTACCCCCCACTTCTATTACAGTGCTCATTCACCCACTCCTCACTCCTCCCCACCCTAGCATTCTCCTACACTGGGGCATCTAGCCTTCACAGGACCAAGCCCCCACCCCCACCCCGAAATCGATGCAAGATAAGGCAATCCTCTGTAGCTGGAACCATGTCTCATCTATGCGCACTCTTTGGTTGGCGGTTTAGTCCTTGGGAATTCTAGGGGGTCTGGTTGGTTGGTATTGTTGTTCTTCCTATGGGGTTACAAATCACTTTAGCTCCTCCTGTCCTTTCCCTAACTCTTCCCTTGGAGTACCCATGCTCAGTCTTATGGTTGGCTACGAACGTCTGCATCTGTATTGGTCAGGGTCTGGCACAGACTCTCAGGGGACAGCTATTCCAGGTTCCTATCAGCAAGCACTTCTTGGCATTAGCAATAGTGCTTGGGCTTGGCGGCTGCATATGCGATGGATTCCTAGGTGGGGCAGTCTCTGGATGGCCTTTCCTTCAGTCTCTGCTCCATTCTTTGTCTTTGTATTTCCTTTAGATAGGTGCAATTCTGGGTTAAAATTTTCGAGATGTGTGGGTGACCCCATCCCTCAACTGGGGGCCAAACCTAACCTCTGAATATGGTCTCTGTACAGGTTCTCTCTCCCCTTTGTTGGGTATTTCAGTTGGGTATTCCTTCCCATTGTGTCCTGGAAGCCTCTTGCTTTCCTGACATCTGGGAATTTCTGGTGGCTATCCCCAGTTTCCCATCCCCTACTGCTACACACCTCTGTTCATTTTCCTGACCCTCTATACCTCTCCCTGGTCTCCTCTCATACTTGATTCAGCCCCAATTTTTGCCCTCCCCTTCATCTCTCCCTCCCAGGTCCCTTCCTCCTTCTATATCCAGTGATTACTTTGTTCCCCTTTCTAAGTAGGACTGAAGCATCCACACTTTGGTCTTCTTTCTTTTTGAGCTTTATATGGTCTGTAAGTTGTACCACGGGTATCCTGATATCCACTTATCAGTGAGTACATACCGTGTGTGTTCTTTTGTGACTAGGTTACCTCACTCAGGAAATTTCCTGAACAGAACACCAATGGCCCAGGCTCAAAAATCAACTATAAACAAATGAGATTTCATAAAATTAAAAAGCTTCTGTAGGGCAAAGAATACTGTCATTAGAACAAAACAGCAACTACATATTGGGAAAAGATCTTTATCAATCCTACATTCAATAGAGGACTAATATCCAATATATACAAAGAACTCAAGAAGTGAGACTCCAGAGAACCAAATAATCCCATTAAAAATGGGATACAAAGCTAAACAAAAGATTTTCAACTGAGGAATATCAAATGGCTGAGAAGCACCTAAAGAAATGGTCAAACTAAAGAAATGTTCAACATCTTTAGTCATAAGGGAAATGCAAATCAATACAGCCCTGAGATTTCACCTCACACCAGTGAGAATGGCTAAGATCAAAAACTCAGATGACAGCAGATGCTGGCGAGGATGCGGAGAAAGAGGAACACTCCTCCATTGTTGGTGGGATTGCAGACTGCTACAACCATTCTGGAAATC